>NW_015646846.1:2346970-2351780 GCF_001515625.1 Sinocyclocheilus rhinocerous | reverse complement strand
AGACACAAACTAGGAGGAAAAAAACCTCTGGATGGCAACCAACTTCAGGACTATAAAGCTGCCGTGAAACCGTCCCTTTGAAAAACACTGAAACCTCTACAGTTCAATCCACCATAAACAAGCCTCAAATGTGTTTATGAAGCGATACATTTCACAGATGAACAGATGTTTATGACGTCGGAGAGGTAGGAAAACTGGGCAGAGCAGAGGCTGGAGAGGTATCATCCATTTTAACGTAGATCCAGGAAATAGATAGTGCTAACGTAAATACATGTAGTAACATGACAAACGAGGCTGATAAAAAGATAAAGGCCAATAAAGCTGCATGTCCTCACATTCAGGAGTTTATTGCAATTACAAATTAGGGCATTGTTCCCCAAGGAGAACAAGATGTTTGGAGTGGACGAGGAACAAAGCGTAACACAAGCGAGGAACAAGCGAGGGAGTATTAACTGGAAAAGAGTGACTCTGAATGCAAGTCGGAGGCAAGGCCCTTCCGTTGCGTCTAGTGCAACAACTCAAACTTGTTCTGAAATCAATCACTCGCTATTAATTCACCCAAATGAATGTAAACAACAATAAGAGAAGAACGCACCGCCACGAAATGTGCATCCTGCCCTTTGGAAGGGCTAAAAAATATTTATTTATTAGTTTTATTTATATATATATATATACGCACACACAAACTAGAATTACAAATAATATATATACAAACAGAATATGAAACAATATAAAAAATATATTAATACATGATATAAATTGGAAAATCCTAATAAATTATTATTAGGATTTATTATATAATTAATATTATAAATAATAATAATATTGAACTATAAATACATTTTTACGAAAAAAAAAAAACATTTACCCGTGGTAAAATGTAATGCACAGCCTAATTTGTTCCTTTAATAGAACATCACAGACAGTCATTGGTCTCATAATGAGCCGCAGTTTGTACCGTCTAGAGTTCCATTGACTGAGACTTCTTTCTTATATTGCAACACAATGAAATGTTTATCTTGGGAGTTCAGTGATTGTGCACTTTCTCTTCTAAACAAAAAAAGAAATAAATAATAAGGGCACAGAGGGACAAGAGGAAAGCCAAAAAACAACAACAAACAAAACACACACTTTTGGATTCAGTGAGGCGTACAGATACTCACGGCTTTGACAAAGACCCCCATAAGCTCTGGAAACTGGTGTGTGAGCATGGCCAACATGGCACAGAACGAGCACAGGCCCGCTGTGAAGAGGATGAAGAAAGGAAGCTCCTTCTTCGGGTACACTGAGACCTCGTGAAATGCTGGAAGAAGAAAAAAAGAGAGAGAAAAAAACAGGTCAATAAATACCTTATTTTCCTGTTATTTTTAATTTTCATACCACTTGACTTTGAACACTCTATGCTTATGCAAATGTCGTGGTCACATTTCCTGCTCAAAGAAATTTCGGGGCGGAATCCTGTCATTCCAATAGGAATCTGTGCAATCTGAGTTTTGCATGGGGTGAAATAGTTTTGCTCATGTTCAGGTTGGTCATGTGAATTTGCCACGCTGACCAACAGAAAGCTGCTGTGTTTGAAAGTGACTTCTGTGTGAGCAGTGCTTCATACATCTCTATACTATTGACAATGGACCTTTTTGGCACATGCAATTTTGCAGAAATTATTTAATTACTTGATGTGACCACACATTAACAGATAGTATTTGTACATAACGACAAATATATAGAGATATACAGTGTATACTTACAAGGCAGAAGCTCTCTGTCTGCGGTTTCTGTGCATCCTGGGTAAGGATAGAAGAGATGACCCTTTTCCAGGGGATATGGAATAATCCGGAAAGCTACAAGAGTCAAAAGGTGTTAAATGACATCAGGTGAGATTATTTACAGTAAACAGCTTACAACAAAGTGCATTTGTTGTTTTCAGATACTACCTATCTTTTTTTAAAGTACCTTGAAGTACCTTGTAATTTTCATGGTAAATGAGAATGGTAATCATCACATTCTATACATGAATGTGGTGGTATGTAAAAAAAGATGTGCACTGGACATACTGCCTTCCCATGTGCAGTGTAGCAGGTTGAGCGCCCCCTCTGCCCGTTTCCAGTGCTGCAGGTGAAAGAAAGCGTATGCCACTGCCTCACTGTCACCCCTCTTCAAAATATGCTCAGGTGGCAAAATCAGACTCTTCATCTCTAATAAATACTGCAACGACACAAAACACTTCCATTTACATTTTTTACTCAAAAGAAAAGCAAAAAGTTACTTTCATTACTGAAAATAAAAAAAGATATTTATTATATGAACAATTATTTTACACTATATAAATACATTATTTATAATATAAATTACTAAAATGGTATTTAAATAAATACATACATAAAAAATATCAAGTGAAAAATGCATTATGGTAATGAGAATTACAGAGGAAAATGTGCAATGTAAATAATGTTACAATGACAAAAAAGTCATTAAAAAAAATTATGCTTTATTTTCTTAATGCAAAATATAATGCATTATTTTCCCCTTGATATTGGGGTGAAATGTGATCCAGAAATTCACCCATACACTGTAAGGAAAAAATGTATTATAGAAAAATGGATAATGTTCTGGCGGAAAATTACCAGTACATTTTCCAAACATTTCCTTCGACCATAAAACACTACAAAATGCAATGATAATTCAAAATACATATAAACACCTGTGAAAAATCTATACGGAAAAATCCTTCATAATAACATATTGGGCCATATTTTTACAGACATTTCTTAGAGTGTACATATGAGAGCTTTATACTTACACTGAGCCTAAATACTTAAAGTCTCCCCCACTCCGGGCCCCGGGGTGAATGTTGTGGAGGGCAATACTGCAGGATTAAATGGTATTATCCAGAGGATAACCTTCCCAAATGCCCCTGGCTGTGATTATGGTTTATTACAGCTCAATTCAACTGATTCCCTCTACGATGTGTCATGCGCACCTTCTGAATTATGAAGAAATATCCATATTTTTCTGTAACAATCACCACGGTGGATATGTCAGAATGTACACAAACATACTGTATGTGTGCAGACATGGGTCATTTAGCTTTATGATCATGCTGACATTCGACAGGCAGCTGTCCTATGCAACATGCCTGCACACAAACACGGTCACCTCTTTTATGGCGGATCAAGTGTCAGTGATGGGTCTCTTTTATGTGGAGGTTTCTCCTAAGCCCCTGCTGAACTCCCATAAGCCTCTGTCTCAGTCTATCTCGTATCTCTTTTCACTTGACCGTACGGACCCTGAACGATGACATCACACTACGGTGGTCTTGGAGATGCAAAGGTGAGGTACATGTGTAAACTGACGGATGACATCATGCATTGTAATTTTTCTGGGCTGTCAAAGTTAATGTGAAAATTTATGAGATGAATTCAATTTTTTTTTTTTAAATGTAATGCATTTACCAAATAATTCTACTTTATTTTTTTATAAATATACTAATATTACCACTGTTGCCCACTGTAAAGGTAAAAAAGATACACTACCATTCAAAGGTTGGGGCAATTTTTTTTCTTTTTAGAGTTGTATTCAGCAAGGATGCGTTAAATTGATCAAAAGTGACTGTAAAGAATTTTATAATGTTACAAAAGATTTTTAAAACGATGCTGCTCTTTTGAACTTTCTATTCACAGAATCAAAGAATCCTGAAAAATTCAAAAATATTGAGCGGCACAAACGAAAATTCCGTTTTGTCATCACATGAATAAATTACATTTTAAAATTACATATTAGGTTTTATGTATAATAATTATATATTAAAATAGAAAAGTTACAATATTACAGTTTTTACTGTATGGTAATAATATTTGATATTATTGATATCAAATAATATTTGATATTATTTTTGATCAAATAAATGCAGCCTTAGTGAGCATGAGAGAATTTTTTTTGCATTTGAAAATCTTACCAACCCCAAAATGAAACGGTTGATATAAAAGTAAAAATTTATCAGATAATATTTCAGTAATTTTCATTGGATTCAGTATAATGAGAATGAATTTAGGAAAAAACATGTTTTTATAATATCAAGTTTGATGGGTTTCCCTTTTCGCTTTTATGAGACAAGTTTTCATTGATATATTGTAAATGGTCTCTTGTATCTTATTGCTTATGTAATAATAGTGTAAATTATTACTGCTTTGCCCAAATTTTACAAGTCCACACACCTAACATCTTTACTAATGTGATCATATCCTTTCTTTAAAGCCTTTTGCAAAAGGTACACAAAATACACAATCTATAAAGTTGGAGGTATACCTTTAGGAGGACAGACTATAAAGTCTCTGTTTGAAGTGATCACGCAAATGTATAGTAATGCTACTGATATTCAACACCCTCTTTGCTCATTCTGGATCGTCCTTTTTGCCCTAGGGTCAAAAAGATTTGGCATATGAAAGGCCAGGTGTATGTGTGTGTGTTTTGATATTTGCTGAACATTTCAAACAGGTGCACTTTGTAGTCTGATACAGCACGTCTGAGGTGCACACGTGTGTAAATACCCTTCGTCTGAGACTGTGTGTGTTTGGGTGCGAAGAGGCTGTGCACTTTGAAGTCCGATCTAGTGTTCTGGAAAGTGGCAAGTTGGAACCAGGTACAAAGAAAGAAATAGACGAGGAAGGTCAAAACTATGAAGGTAGAATGACGTCAAAAAGATTTGCATGTGCGGGGGGTAAGAGTTGTGGAAGTGTACATAAGACCGTAAGCGTAAATTAAATTTGCATGCGCAAGAGAAGCTTTGTAAAGGTGTAAATCGTGTTTCAAG
>NW_015646846.1:2337470-2346780 GCF_001515625.1 Sinocyclocheilus rhinocerous | reverse complement strand
CAAATATTTTTTTCTTGCGCGTGAAACACGATTTACACCTTTACAAAGCTTCTCTTGCGCATGCAAATTTAATTTACGCTTAAGGTCTTATGTACACTTCCACAACTCTTACCCTGCACATGCAAATCTTTTTGACGTCATTCTACCTTCATACAAAACATCTTTAAAGAGCAAAAGGAAAATCAAAGGTGATACAACTTTCACCCTAAACACAGCTTATGAAAATCTATGCTCGGCAGTCTTGGGCTGCAATTATGTTCAATGTAAAACTGTGAACGATGCACTCCTGATATCAATGTTAGAAAAGTTTCAGTTTAGTGCAGAGGGCTGCACTGTGCTTCAATAGCATCACCTCCTGGTCATGAAAATATGTCTGCACTCGTGAATAACAGTGAGATAAAACTGTGTGGCCAAACAACTTAAATATTTGCATTATGCATCATGATGAGATCGCTTAAAACTGGTAGTTTTTTTATTATTATTACTGAACCTATCAGAAATTTAGATAAAAAGCCAAAAGTTTTGTTTTACTGTTGCTTGCACACATGGCCAGTCTGCGCTTGATGTAGACCACAAGATTGGTGTCTTTGCCGGCTGTGAAAGCAACGAGAATGATCGACAGTGTGAGTCACTGTATGCTGAGCATATATGTGTGACAGTGTGAAAGTTTCATACCATTTTTAAGCGCTTGTTTGAAAAGCCGTTCAGCCTCTGTGATGGTTGTGGCTTCCTCCTCGGCCAGAAGCACATATGCTGCAGCACATCTGCAATGAATGAGTCATATGATTGAGAGTCAGAAAAAGTACCTTCGGTATTAACATTAGAGATGCACTGATGATAAAATTCTGTCAGACACAGAAAAGCCAGTAATTATTTCTATGTTATGGTCAATAACAATACATGGCTTATATTACAATAACATACTGTTATATATAGAAATAATAAAAACTGATATCCATTATAATGCACAATATGAAAAATGAATATGAAAAAATTACATTTAACAGTGTTATTAAATTATTATTATATTTTTAAAGATTATCTTTAAGTAACAGAGGAATATAACAAAGAGTGAAAAATTTAAGGGGGTCTGAATACTTTCCGTACCCACTGTACATCATTAAATATCCAATACTGTCCGATATGATAAAATAAAAGAAAGAGTTACACAAAGTAAAATCCCTATTCTGGCTGACACAGAAAGCCAGTAATTAAATAACAATACATGTCTTATATTACAATTTCATGCTGATGTGTATTTAAATAAATTAAAAATATAACACTTAAAATTAAAATAGGTCATTTTTAAATTACAAGTTACAATTGAATTTAGGCATCATCATTATAATGCACATTATGAAAAATGTATATTTATTTTGAGATTTGCTAAATATTACATTTAACTGTATGAACTTATTAAGATTAGATTTAAGTGAGCATTCCTTTTTAAATATCCAATATAGACGAATACAGTATAATAAAAGAAAAATAAGCAAATAAGCAAAATGGTACCATCATACTGTGAATCCCTAGTTCATGCATTTTTATTGCTGTTTATTAAGTGGATGGTTTCAGCTGTCAAATCTGACCAGATGAGCCACGTCTGAAGAGGGTAAATTGAATATAATTGTAAGTATGCGTGAAACTCACTCGCGGTTCAGCTCAATTGCCTGGTAAGCTGCTCGAATACGTGCCTGTGGGTTCCTCTCCCTCCAGGCCTTTTGCATTACTGCAGAACAAGCAAGAGAGATAGCAATCATGATAAAACATCAGTTCGGAGTAAATCTAAGCTTTTTTTTTTTAGGTGAAAGAGCATGAGACTAACCAGAGTCCTCTGGTCTAAGTTGCTGAGTGTCTCCCAAGAAGAAGGTCTGATGATCTTGTGCTGATAAATTCATGTCGTAGTATGTCAGGGGCTCTTTTCCTGTCACCCAAGTGTACCTGGAATGAAAGGATCATTAATGAATATGAATTTTTTAACACCCCTTAACTGTCACTCATATTTTTGAACATAGACGTGAAAGTGCACAATCCAAACTTAAATTTGTATAATTCATGAACGAAAACATTTTGTAACATGATATTGATGTACCATTTTCATGGTAATGCAATGTTTGATTTTAAAATGGGTTTCAAAGGATGAATTTTGAGATTTAAAGTTTTCAATTGATATATAATTTCTCATGATTTCGAAAGTGTGATCGAGAAAAAGGCAACAAAGAAGACTTTTTTTGACAAAGGTCAGAACTCCTGTTATGATGTAGATTTTTGAGGTGCACTCTTGTCATAAATTAATCTATTACTTTTCCTACATCATTTTTAACAAAAACATTGGTAAAATATCTATTTAGGAGTGTTAGACCTTTCCAACAATATATCGTTTGTCATGATTAGATTAGGATTTAATTGTAATATAGTGAAGAAAACTTAGGCGTCCCACAGAGGGGACGGGTGACAGTTAAATGGTTATTAAATAATGGAAGTCTGTCAAATTCAAATATTATTGAAATGAACTGAAACCGTTTAGGAAACGTCCAACAATATACCTGCTGTACTCGGCACCTCTGAATAGGTTCAGTGGGTTTCTCCACACTTTACATTCTGAAAGAAAAAGAAAATGATATTTCCTTCCTAATATTTAGAAAGATAAACATGTAGCCAGTAACTTTCAAAAACCTGCAACGTTGGTTCTCGGCTCGGTATCGCCGTTTACTGAGGAGAAGAGGCCTGCAGAGCTGCTGTTCTCCACTCCTCCCAGTAAGGGGCGCAAGTGACTGACAGACACCTGCTCGATGAAGGACGTGCCATACTTTCTGAAGTACCACCACTCAAATATCTGAAGACAGACACAAACAGTGTGATTTCACACAGCTCTGAAACTGAAGTTAGTTGTTTAGTATGATTATTATTACTTATTTAATTAAGTATTTAAATTAAGTTATTTGACAACCAATTCACCAAAGCCAAGAAAAAGACTCACCAATATGAGGCCCGAGATGAGTGAGGAGGTTCCAGTCAACGCAACATAGAATTTCGGCGTAAGAGTGTTTAAAAACACAGATGCTGTGGACGAATAACAATATAGTAAGACAAAGAAATTATAATCATTTTTATATACTCATACTAAAAAAAAAAATATATATATATATATATATATATATAACACCTGTCAATCAATCAGTATAGTAAACATCTATTGATAACTCTTGATCTTGAAAAATGCTTCAGCAATTTAAAGTCACAGGGGAAAAAAAGCAAAACAATTAAAATATATATATATTATTTGTGGGGATGTATTTAGTAGATTCTAAATATATAATAATTTTTATTATAACTCATAAAACTCATTAAAAATGGCCATACATTTAACTTACAACTCTTTAAAAATAATGACTAAACTCATATCTTGAATAATTACGGTTATAAAATTATTACATTTTTAATTTATATTAAAATTCATTTTAAAATCAACCGCTGAATAATGCTTCTACTCAAACATTACATGCACACTGTACTTAAAAAAAATTAAAACCTGAAATATATTTCATATAATATATATTATATTTGAAGCGGAGTTATTGAAGAGAAGCTTTGTTTGTAAGACTGTTCATTAATTTACAAAACAGTTATTTTTCCATACCTATATGTAGTCAACATCTGTTTATAAAGTCTATGATCTTAAAAACAAAGCTTTAAAAATTATGTATATAATTTAAACATTTTATTTTAAACACAACACGTAAAACACGGCAACAAGTTACTTGATTATTTGCATACAACTTTTAAAAATGTCTTTAGTATAAAAAATAATAATGATGATTAAACCGAACCTATCTTGCATAAAAATATTTCCATTTTATTTATTGTGCACATTGTCTTGATAAGTTCCTCCTCTGAATAATGCTTTCAGAAGTTTCAGAAATATTCTGAATAATTTCTCAAACATCACATGCACACTGTACTGTGTAAAAATGATATGCATTTGTGGATATTAATACCCATAACAAAACAAAATGTCAAAAAAATTGTGAGATATAGGATTGAAGCTTCAGTGCATTGCTGTCAAACTGGAATTAATGCATAAAACATAACCTAACATTTTCTAGACTTGCATTTGACAGCTGCTTTTATCTGAAGTAAACACCACATTCAATTAATCAGTAACGAATTTAAATGCATGTCTGTTTCTCTCACAATGATATAGTATGAATTCAAACGACTTGTAATATAGTGCACGAGTCGTATGGACTACTGTTATGATACCTAATGACAATTTAGAGTCCTTTTGGCCACTTGACATCTTCAGTCACCATTCATTGACATTGCATGGAAAACTCCGACCAGCACTGACTTCAAAATTTCTTTTCATATTCGAAAAAAAAATTAACTCAAATGGGTTTGCATGGAGACGAGAGAAATAATGGTAGCATTTTCATATTTGTGTGAATTTTTCCTTCAATGAATAGAAAGATACCCCGTGTTGAGTAGTAAACAACCCCACAGCTGATCATAAACACACACCTGCGTTGACGGTCTCCTGCAGCTTCAGTGGGCTCCTCAGCACATAAACCATCGTTAAGACCATGGCGAACCAAAGCGTACATATGTAAGTCCACGACCAGCAGAGCCACGATTTTAATTTCTCCGTGAAACCGGGTGATTGAGGATTACTGCCGCTGCTGTCCGCCATCTTTCACCGACTAGCCGTAAACATTAGAATTGTGGGATAGTGGAGGAGAGAATGCTGTACCGACGCTCTCCATCAGAGGGCGCAGCTCCTGTTCATTTATACCCGAGTTCTATAACGACTGTTTTAAATTCAGAATAGAATACTAGCTTAATGTGCCGTATATGCAGTTGTATACTATTTTTTTTTAAGTGAATCGAGAAATATATGCTCAGAATTGCATTCCAACATACTACTATCACTATTTCAGGAGTATATACTGTTATATATACATGCTTTGTACTCCCCAAACAATGCCCATATTTTATAATTTTCTGTTGTCAGCCCAAATAATGGATTCAAATTCAGTATTTGGCATACATGTCACATGTTAGAAAAATCCCTAATAAAAGGTAATCAATTCAGAGGATAATTATCAACACTTGCCAAAAAAAAAAATTAAAGTATAAAACTAAAAAGTTAATTTCTGAGGCTGATGTACATGGGTATAAAGTACATTTTTTAAATATTTTTAAAATCCTTTTTTAATAGCCATAACCAAACAAATATTCTAGCAAATTGAGCAGGGGTGTAGAAATGCACAATTTAACTATTATATTTTAATGCACCAGTTACAGAATTTATTATAATTTGATGATGATGACGACGATGGTGATGATAATATCTTATGCATAACACGTTAACAAAATACATAATTAAAACAAAACCCAGTAATCCTTAAAAATAATTATGAATATCATAATCAACAAATGAAATGATTCGGGGCCAAATTCCAGACTTTATGACGCATTACTAAATGAGACACAGAATCAGAATCAAATTGACATCAGAGCAAATTTACACCCCTTATTTAAAGTAAAACAGCATTTTAACATTATATATAATATTGTGACATTAAAATGATGTTACAACATATTATAAAAAATAATAATAGCAATAAAGTCAGTTTGGTGCAAATCATTTATTCCTCTGGGATCATATTTGTTCTTACATTTTGTAAAAAATAGTTAGCAATAAAAGCTAGGGTAGGAGGCTGAAGTGAGGGGTAACAAATATTTTGTGTAACTGCATACAGTATATATATACCATTCTTAGACACCAGAGTACGACGATGGGACCATTTCCACACAGAACAATAACCCTGAAATTAATTACTGTACAAATACAATGCTCACTTTGGCACAACCCTCGCTGTGATCAATTGACAGCACATACAAATGATGGCACCTTACAACATTGCTTTCAAAAAAGACCAATTGTTACGTTGGAAAACAAGATGGTGATGATAAACTGGTGTCAAGACATTCTTTATAACCAGCCAGAGAGCTTTGATGGGCTACACATTGATAAATTATATCTTATGACTCAATAAAGTAAAACTTCGAGTCGAGTTGCTAAAAAAGTAAACAAAATAGACTCAATTGATCATATGGGCTAAGTGCAATAAAAAGTACAGTGTGTGTCAAGCATTGGGAACGCTGATCTAGGGGGTGAAGTAAGTGATATTAGGGGGGGCTATTTATGATGCTGTACACTGGTGTCATGGGAGGTATTTGTTCAATAGCAAAAACGTTTGCTAAACCCATTAAAACAAGCTTGCAGCCCTCCTACAATACAGAAAAGGAGGCAGTCTCTTCAGCTGAGGTCAAACCGTGGCTTCTGGAAACCAAAACAAAAAAGGACAGACACATTTTTAGAACACTTCTTGAAGGACCTTCTCGCCTTGGCCCTGCCCTGGATTCAGCTGTAGGTTCAGGTTTAGATATGGGCCCCTCATAGCTTGTCTCTTTGCTTGTAACGCGAGCAGGAGCGAAGGCATGCCGTGTGTCTAAGCGTTTTGCATCTCTTTGCCGATCTTGTAGCTGAGGATCTTGTTCCAGTCGATCTTGGTACGGGTGACAGGAAGCTGCCGGCGTAAGGCCTTGAAGGTGGTGTCAGACATGGTCTGGTAGTTCTCAGTGATGGCCGTCTGGAAGGCAAACGGCAGGGGAAATCTCACTGAATGGTTCTTCACACCTTATAGATCTAATCAGGTAATATATAATAATTCATTTCTTCCTCCATCAAGACTAACATGCACTCGCAGTACTGTAAAATAAGGACTAACCAATCCAAATCAACAAACCTGATACTCGTTCTCAGCATTTTCGATGATTTTGACAAACTCCTTGGCAGTCTGTACCTCATTCTGTTGAAACAGAAGCACAAAAATGATCACTACATAACCAAAAGTGGCTAATTTGCTCACTCGTAATTCCTAAAAAGAAGTTACAAAAGAATTTCAGAAATTGTAATTGTTTAGATTTTTTAGTGGGTTTAATTTTTTGATAAAAATATGGTTTTGTTATTTAATTTTGGTCAGAATTAAAAGGATTCACAGGGCAATTTCATATTTTACACTTAGAAAGAAAGCAAGCAAATGGCACTAGCACAACAAAATTGTTTAACTGATGGTTTATCTAATTTATCATTCTCATGTTGCCATAGTGAGCTTTGGGAAATTGGGAGAAGAGATTTGTAGTGAAATTTTGAAGCTAAATGAAGAGTATATTTTGGCAAGCCAAACTGTACATCCAACATTCACAATTATAATTAATACCAATTAAAGAAAAAGGCTTAAAGAAAATCCATTCGAAATGGCGTTAATATAAATTACAGTTCAAAAGTTGGCGTTTGGTAATATATATTTTTTTTTCATGTTGTTGAAAGAAGTCTCTCTTGCTCATCAAGGCTGCATTTACTTTAATAAAAATACAGTAATATTATGAAATATTATTACAGTTCAAATGATCCGTTTTCTGTTTGAATATATATTTTCAAATGTAATTTATTCCTGTAATGGCAAAGCTGAATTTTCAGCATCATAACTCCAGTCTTCATTGTCACATGATCCTTCAGAAATCATGCTGCTCAAGAAACATTTCTTGGTATTATCTTTGTATTATGCTGAAAAAATAGTTGAGCACAAAGTTCAAAAGAACAGCATTTTTAATGAAATATAAATCCTTTGTAACATTATAAACGTAATCGCGGTTACTTTTGATCAATTTAATGCGTTTTTGCTAAATAAAAGTATTAATTTCTTTAAAAATAAATGTAAAAAAAAAAAAGAAAAAAAGACCGACGCCAAACTTTTGAATGGAAGTCTAAACCTAACTAGTAGGCTAAATATCATTCAGCAACAATTCAAAGTCCAGAAAACAAACAGTACTAGCAGATGTACCAAAAAGCCATCATGTGCTTCATGTATCTGTACTTTTACTCAAGTATGGTTTTTAGGTACTCTTTACACCTCTGATCTATAGAAACAGCGCCACACCCACAGTCATTAGACATGTCAGTCATCGGGCAGTCGGCTGTTCCTTTATCAGGCAGGTTGTTTGTGTTCTACTGACTCATTAACAGGAAGCACACTCACTCAAAAACCCAAGCGGCTCAAGTTTAAATAACTTACAGAGATGATCAGAGACTCTTGCACATCCTTGTGGCTGACCAGCTGCACGTTTCCATCCTCATAGTAATGAACCTGGATCTTCAGCACTCCCACCACCTGAGCAGTGGGTTGAGAAATGGTGAACTTCCATTCCGATCGGCAGCGGCCATTCCTGCATGTGGAGAAATGGAGGAAATTCACCAGTGATTGGTCTTACGGTTGAGACTTTTGGAACGAGACTGAAGGCATTTCTAGTAGTTAGATCGTACAACAAAAAACAATGTTGCGTGCAATCCTGCATAACTGTTACTACAGTATGCAAAATTCATTCACTATTTAGTTCCTAGAAATCCATGTCATGGATATAACATGACATCTCAGTGTTGCGCACAGTGCTTAAAGATGATGTTCTTTTGTGCCATTAAGCCATGTGTTGTGTTATCTGTATGTGTGAAAGTGCAAAGCCAGTTTGTCAGTACAGAGTGTAGGCGACCTTTGCTGTCTAGTGCACCTGTTCCCCACTCAAAAAGATCTCTAGATACTAGGGCTGTCAAAATGACTGAAAAACTAAATTCGAATTTTCCACTTAAATATTATCAAAATTCGAATTATATTCAAATTTAAAAGGCATAATTTCAGGTGGGGGAAAAAAAGCTTTTGGTTTCTCTCCTGAGGCCACAAGAGGGCGCATCGAGCAAAATATTATGCACGTTTCTTCAAAGCATAATAAAATAACACGACTATCTTTGAAAAAAAAAGTGCATAATGTTTAAAATAATGTTTATAAACCATATATAATTAATAAAGTTGCTTAAACAATTAGAAAAGAAAAACAGCACCATGCATGTATGTATAGTTTAATACAAAGGACCGAAAACCAATCACAAAGAGTAGGCTACTTTCTTCATTTAAAAACATGAGATACAGTGGGATGGGGGAAAACCGCCATAAAGTCTTGAAACATGTTTTTTTAAAAGTTGAACTTGCATTAATTTTACATGGCTTTCTAAACATGCTGCTCTCTTGTGCGAGACGTGAGTGCAACGGTGATAGATGTCCCTCTAGAAAATGCGATAAATATGCGTTCTGTGTGAACGGTTTGGTTTCGGTTTTGACGTAAACAACATCTTCCCCGCATTGATTGTTCTCTTTTTCCGCAATATTTTGAATGAACAACGTAGCAGCGCCAC
>NW_015646846.1:2318922-2335709 GCF_001515625.1 Sinocyclocheilus rhinocerous | reverse complement strand
CATGCATGTATGTATAGTTTAATACAAAGGACCGAAAACCAATCACAAAGAGTAAGCTACTTTCTTCATTTAAAAACATGAGATAAAGTGGGATGGGGAAAACCGCCATAAAGTCTTGAGACATGTTTTTTAAAAGTTGAACTTACATTAATTTTACATGGCTTTCTAAACATGCGGCTATCTTGTGCGAGACGCGAGTGCAACGGTGATAGATGTCCCTCTAGAAAATGTGATAAATATGCGTTCTGTGTGAACGGCTTGGTTTCAGTTTCGCCGTAAACAACATATTCGCCACACTGATGCTCTCGTTTTCCGCTATATATTGAATGAACAACGTAGTAGCAGCGCTGCATCTAGTGGGTTCAACTGGATAGGCTAACAAAAGCATTCAAATGCAATGACACTTACATCGTCGTCGCATTTCGTGCGCCACTGATAAGGCTGCCTGACGCAGACCTAAAATTCGAACGCAACGTTTTTGGATTTTTTTTTTTTATTCGACGAATATTTGAAATTCAACATTTTTTTTTGACAGCCCTACTAGATACAGTAGGGTCATGATCTGGGTGGAGGCAGAGCTCATTCCACACATATAAAGATCATATATCATACTTGGAACAAAGCCGGTAACTGCGTCAGGCATACAAAACAGAATGAACAACTACTGTGGTTTTTAACGTGTTAAGATTACCAGACAAAAGTCTAGTAACGCCTAATTCTTTATTATTCCACAGTTTAGTGCAACAAGCTTTCTCTCAACCAACTTCAATGGGTGCATCCTGGGAAATCATACATTAACCCTATTCAGACTGTACATTTTTCTCATGGGGACGTAAGGTATTTTCAGCATTTACAGGGACTAGTCTGCGATTTTATTGCCGTCCAAATCAAGGATGTTGGTGTTTTTCTCCAACCCCTCCTGTAAAAATTCACAGTCAAATTACCTAGTGTTTTTTGACAAACACCAAGGTCATGTGGAAATTTAATTGCTGTCCGAATTCACATCTCTGAAAATGTTCGGTAAATGTACGTACATTTTAAAAATGACTTGTTTCAAAAATGCTGGAAACCGTTTACAAGAACAATATGTCAGAGTCAGGGTTAACAATAGTTTAATCATGACAACTCTCTGAAGATTTTAGCATGGTGATGGATATGAAAATGTTAATGTATTTGGTCTTGGCGGAATAGATCTGCTACACTGCTGCTGCTGTTGGTTATTGCTGTAGTTGTAGATTATTGCTGCTGCTGCAAGCAAGTACAGGAACTTGTTACTGCCAATGCATACGGCGATACGGTGTTGTGAGTATTTAAGACATACTGCTGCTGCACAAATAGCATATAAAATAACCCGTAGCAGATCTATACAGGTGGAGCTGGGGAAGGTGGAGGGTTTCAGAAAACTCTGAAAGCGCGATGCAGGAATCTCAAGTGAACGTTAGACAGCCATATAAATGCAAGGCAGTAAGCTCATTGGCTGCATATGCAGCATGAACCAATCAGCTTGTGCCAAGTCGTTTAACTCTCTGAATATCATCAATTACGTTAACAACCCATCAGCCTGCGCCATCTAGAGTTTCATGACTAAACTATATATTTAACTAAAGTTTAAACAAAATAAAATGAAACAAAATATATTTAAATAAAAAAAACTTACATTTATTTTATTTCAGCTAGTTACATTTTCATATAGCTTAAGTACTAAAATAACAAAAACTGATAAAGAAATTACCAGAAATTTTTAGGCTGAAACTGATGACCCTCAATACAGGCAATGATGGTTTGCTGTCCATCGATGGTTTTCCCATAAACCTAAAAACAATACAAGAATCTGTCAGCAAAAATGTGGCAGAAAACACACTCACACTTAGAAACTACTTTATTAAGCTATTCCTTTAACAAATGAAAATGCTCTAGTGAACTCACAGTGCAGACTCCAGTGGGGTAATGGTCTTTGACGTACGCCCTCAGAGCTTCGTCACAAGCATCCCTCCACGGCCTGAGGGCCACCTCACCCTCATGAGACTGTGGTTCACTCGCCTCTTTCCTCAGGTGGTCAAACTTGAACGACTGTTTCTTACGAGGGTCAAAAAACCGGCCATGACCAAGATCTCCATGCTCTGTGATCAAAACCTGCAGTTTGGAAGCAGTTTAAGTACAATTTAATACACCATTCAGTTTAATGGACACTTCTTTCCTACCGTGGAAAGTTGTATAAAGTTGAATTATTGGCTATTGAGGCTATTATACATTAAGGTGACGGAAAGTCGTTTGAGAGGCAGTGCTTGTTTCAGCATCAGTTTCTTTGGAATAATGTGTACTGGTAAACTGTGCACAATATGACCATGTGAATGAATCTATTTTTACTTCAACAGTAACTGTTATAATCACCTGATCTTCACTTCCATCAAGTTTAGCAGGTGTGAACTGATCCATGTTGTACTGGGCAAAGGCTCTGTCACAAACAGAAAAATTTCACAAAATTTAATCTCATCTAAACAAAGGACTTTTGATAAAGCCACAAAGCTAAATATATCACTTCTCCATAGATCTATTCATATTGTGAAGGGGAATCGAAAGTGAAAGAGACACTGATAACTGGTTGCGTACTCATGGCATCTGTTGAAGAGAATCTAGATCTATTTTGCTTGCAGAAAACAGGCTTATGAAGGAGACAGGGAAGATAGTAATACAATATGCATTCAAATACTGTAATGAATACAGGCTACTCACTGAGCCGCGCCTTCCCTGAGCAGATTGTCACTATTGAGCAGTAGCCGCACATCTGAAACCAAAGAAAAGACGTCATGTGATATCATGAAAACATTATGATGTCAGCTATTCATGTTGTGACATAAAAATATAATGAAATTCCTCCTAACATACAGTATACTACTGTTCAAAAACTTGGGGTCAGGTAGAATTGTTTTGTTTTTGAAAGAAATTAATACCATTTATTCAGTAGGACGCATTAAATTGATCAAAAGTGACAATTAAGACATTCAAAATGCTACAAAAAAGACTTTTTATTCATCAAAGAATCCTGAAAAAAAATGTTATGTAATGGTTTCCACAAAAATATGAAGCACCACAAGTCAACATTGATAATAATAATAAAAAAAAAAATTCTTGAGCAGCAAATCAGCATATTAGCAAGATTTCTGAAGGATCATGTGACACTGATGACTGGAGTAATGATGCTGGATGTAATTCAGCTTTGCATCACAGGAATAAATTACATTTTTAAATATATTAAAACAGAAAACTGTTAAATTGTAATAATATTTCACATATTACTGTAACCTTGGAGAGCATAAGAGACTTCCTACACAAACATTAAAAAATATTACCAACCCCAAACTGTCTGAATAAGTTATTGTTTGGTCTTTTTGATGCCTGTATACATGCTGCATGAATATTTTACCATTGAAGACTTCGTTGAACTCTCCAGGGGGAGCATGGATGATAAAATTTGCAGCAATGCGGACCTGAGGAAAAACAAAAGTACTAATGAAGGAAACGAGAGCAGTGTTTGCACATGCAAAACTCACTACAGATGTGTCAGTGTTTACTCAAAACCTACGCTTGCAGAAAACATCTAACACCTCAAAACTAACCAAGAAAAACGGTCATGTTCAAGAATAGGTGGAGTGGTGTCATGCATACACAAATGATTTTTATGAACCACAGCCTTTCCAAAGACTCTTAAGCCCCGTTCACACCAAGAACTATAACTATAAAGATAACTATAAAGATAACGATATTAGCGTCCACACCAGCGAACGATATCGTCTGTTTATTCTAAGCGCACGCGCATCTGCCTCTTTAAATTCTCGAGCTCGTCACAGCAGGATGGATTCTGATTGGCTGTCAGTGTTTTATCGTTCATCAGCTGGAAAAAAATCGTTTTGAAAGTGATCACAACGATATCGTTCCTCTGTATCGTTATCGTTATAGTTGTGGTGTGAACTATGCTATTCTTTAATATTGAGAACGATTTTAAAACTATATCTTTATCGTTATCTTTATAGTTATCGTGCTTGGTGTGAACGGGACTTTAAGGTACTAATATGCACCAGCGAGGGGTAAAATAAGGTACAAAAGTGTACCTTTGGAAAGGAACTGCCCCAGTGAAAGCTTTTGTTCCATTTTATCTGAGAGTGTTGTATTTTAACGTTAAAGAAAATGTCTGTACACATTAGCAGATTTTTTTTTTTCTTGGAGTGATATACGTTTGTTTCCTATCACCTTAATGTTTTTACTTCTACATTAATGTAAATATATAGTTTGGAAAGCGTTGAAAGGTATTGACAACAAAACATCTGTAGGCCCAGATAACCTAGATCCTTATCTTTTAAAGGCAGTGGATGTTATTACAGAGTCTTTTGTCGAATTATATACCTAAAATTTGGAAAGCTGCTTATGTTCTCTCGTTATTTAAAGGTGGTGATCCCTCAGAAATGAACAACTATCGTCCAATCTCCAAACTCTCAATTTTGGCTAAGATCCTTGAATCTCAGGTAAATATACAGTTAAAACAGTTTTTATTTGATAATAATATCTTAAACTGTTTTCAATCTGGTTTAAGAACTGGCCATAGTACCATTACTGCTGCTACGGTGATGATAAATGACCTTATTGGTGCCCTGGATAGAAAACAGCACTGCTCATCCTTATTTGTGTAGCCATCCAAGGCGTTTGATTCAGTGGATCATGAATTGCTGTTGAAAAAACTTAGCAGTGCTGGTTTTGGACCAGGGATGTTGAAATGGTTTAGAAATTATTTGGTAGATCAGACTCAGTGTGTTCATGTGGAGGATCTCAAATCTGATTTTCTTGATATATCTAAAGGGGTTCCGCAGGGTTCCATTTTGGGACCTATTTTGTTTTCTATTTATATAAATGATTTGGGAAAGGACATTTTAACCTGATGATACTATTATTTATACCCTTCCTCCAACTATTACACAGGCGGTGAAAGAGCTTCAGACTGCATTTCAGTCATTGGAAAGTGCTCTGGTGATCTTAAAATTGGTTTTAAATTAAACAATGTTTATGTTTACTTTTAGTGCCAAAAAGAATCTTGTAGAAGTTACCTTCCTAACTGTGCTTGATTATGGTGATATATTATGCATGCATGCAGCCTCTTCCATCTCAACGAGCCTTGATTCAGTGTACCAAGCTTCATTATGTTTTATTACAAATGCTAAATCCCGTACTCATCATTGCATTCTATATGAGATGGTGGGTTGGACATCACTAACCATACATAGAAAACAGCACTGGTACATTTTTATCCATAAAGCAATGTTAGGTAAACTTCCATCTTATCTCTGTACCCTTCTTTGTCTTAGTTACCAGTTACCAGCTACGTTCTTCTAAGTGTTTGCTTTTTAATGTTTTTACAGTATTACCTATTATGTACTCTGGGCATGGAATAATTTGCAAAAAGATCTAATTCTAGATAAATTGTTGTCTATTGGTGAATTTAAAGGCGTCGTAAAGAGAGTGGTAATGGAGGCTTGTGATTGTTTTTGTTGAGCAGATATTATGTTTTAATATTGTTCTAATGTGTACTTGTTGTATTTTAAAATGTTGTCTTACTGTATGGCTGCTACCTTGGCCAGATCTCTCTTGTAAAAGAGATTTTAATCTCAATGAGACTTCCTGGTAAAATAAAGGTTAAAAATTGCCCTTGAATTACAGCATTTGTTATTAGTACCACTTTTAAAAGGCTAAGACATTTTTAGGAGGTTGAACAAGTTATATTTTATGAAAACAAGGATTTGTTGTATTTAAAAAGCAAATAGGTTAATGATCTAACCTGCTAATGTCGCTTGGTTACATATTACATTTGTGCTTTGTTATCATGTTGCAGTGGTTTGTCTTTTTTCAATTTTTTGTATTTTTTTGCTCTGGATATGGCTTTTCATCCCACGAGCACATCACAGGAATGTACAACAGAATTACCCCTCTTGAGGAGGCATTGTGAAAGGCGGGTTAATTTCCATAATGCCTGACATATTAAATCCCCTCCAGTTTCTGCAAGTCCCTTGTGACAGCAATTCTCCTTGGAGACTTCCTTTTTGTGTTGTAATTGCACTGCAGTGGATAGTTGGAATATCATAGTGACTGAGTGTCTGAGCAAATGAACAACTGCACAAATGGAGCGGCGGCGCTGTGAGAGCTTCCTTTTGCTCTGTATCTCCCTGCATCACTAAAGGGAGACCTGGAGGAGCGGTCGTCATTCAGTCCCGCTGCAGCTGTTCGAGCCTGTCTTCCTGCTCACCCTGTTTCCTCTCTAATCCTCTGCACATGCTGTCATAATACAGCTGGTCACGTGATTTTCTCTCACTCTCGCTCTGCCTGCATTATCTACAATAAATGGGAATTGAAAGGGACTCATCTGCATTAGAACATCATATGCTCATTAAAAACCGCTTATCACACTCCTAATACTATCAGAGGTTTCACAGCGCTCGTTCACTTGTAATTGCTTAAATCAAAATATCTGTAACCATGACCTGAAACCTTCATAATTGATCAGTTCTACTGCATGTTCTTACTTATTAAAGAGATAGTTCACTATTAAAAAAATAAAATAAAAAATTGATTCTATTATTTACTGTACTTTACCCTCATTTGTTTTCAAAACCTGTTTGATAACTATAAAGATAACGATATTAGCGTCCACACCAGCGAACGATATCGTCTGTTTATTCTAAGCGCACGCGCATCTGCCTCTTTAAATTCTCGAGCTCGTCACAGCAGGATGGATTCTGATTGGCTGTCAGTGTTTTATTGTTCATCAGCTGGAAAAAAATCGTTTTGAAAGTGATCACAACGATATCGTTCCTCTGTATCGTTATCGTTATAGTTGTGGTGTGAACTATGCTATTCTTTAATATTGAGAACGATTTTAAAACTATATCTTTATCGTTATCTTTATAGTTATCGTGCTTGGTGTGAACGGGCCTTTAGAGCCAAAAACAACTTAAACACCTTATTTCAGCTAAATGAAGGTGGTATTATTGAAAACAGGTCAAATGCTGCCTGTGACGATACACTGAGCCCCTCTCTGTGCCACTCCTTAGAAGGCTGCAGAATTAAGGCTTTTCTTAGCAGTGCACATGTAAGCATTAAGGGCCAGTGACACCGAGTCCAGCTCTGGCTCCATGGCTGTTTCCCATTCTGGACCCATTCCAGCACTCCTGAACGTGGAAACTAGTGTTGGGCGATATGCTCAATTTTCATATCGTCCTATCGTCAGCCTGTGAGATCGCTGATACACGATAATATGTTTATGCACTTTAAAAACACTCCCATTAAAATCAGTGAATATACACTGTATGATGAATAAATCTCTTATATTTACATCGCACGAACATCTGCACTTTGTTGTTTATGAGCGAATATCGCATTTTTTAACAAGGTATCACATATCGCATTTTTCTTCAATATCGCACAGCCCTAGAACGCGCAATACTGTAAAAATGCGGAAAAAGAAATATAATGCAACAAATAAGCCCTAATATTAATTAGATAGTATTACTAGCCTGATAATAATAATAATAATCGTCTTGCTATCGTCAAAGGCATCAGCCACAGGCGATATCTCTGTCTATCGTCGATACACGATACTATCGTCTATCGGCACAACCCTAGTGGAAACCTCAACAGGGTCTGTCTTCACTGACAAACCAGTGACAATAACAGACCAACAACAAACAAATACTGTAAAGACCTCCTGTAGAGTATAGTCATGCTTTAAATTAGAATAAATAAATCACAACGAAAATAGTCAATTTGCTGGTTGTTATTTGGAAATGCAACATAATTGTTTAAATCAATTTGAAGATCTGAAGGAAATGTGTCACTACTTATACATCATATAACAACTTTAAATTCTGTGTAAAATCTAGATGTTATCTTATCTAGGATGTCTACAGTTCTATTTCTCCAAAACACACATTGCATCACAGCTAAAATGTGTGCAACAAAACCATGTTTTTCTGATGGGAGCCATTTCCTATATTATGCTGTTAGTGCCAACAAGTTGCACTGTTTTTCACAAATACGCAAGGAAAAAACAGCTAGATAATTCTGTTGTCACTGAGACAAAACTAAAAACTATCGTTCAAAAGTTTGGAGTAGGGCTGGACGATATGGCCAAAGTTGATATCACGATATATTTCTTAATTTCGGTCGATACGATATAATTCCAATTTTTACCTCAGTATTTTTTTTTTGTGAGTTTCTTTATGTGTGTCGTTACGCTCATTTGATTTGATTTCTCCATGAAAGTCTCTCACAGAGACAGGCAGCACGAGCCTCAACAGCGCGACATTGATAATAGAAATACACTATCAATTATCAATCACTGTTTAGGCTGAATGTAATAAAATCAGAAGAATCATTCGCGCGTTTTGATGCGTGATTATATTTTGTCACTTAAGTTTTAATCAGGCTATTAGTCCTGTCGGGCAAGTACAATTCTCAAGCCATTTTTCAGTAAACTTGCATGAACCCATTTAAAGTAGTTCGGAGGCTGGTCAGCGAGCTGGTGTTCGACTGTATTCTGTAACCGCAATTCTCTCTGATGACGCGGTAACTATAGCGGGGGGGAAAGTACTCTTGATGGACACTCACTGGGTCTGTTAGACTGGAGACATTTTTGTCGTAATGTGACCAAAAATATTTAAGACCTATTGAATCTGAATTTAAGACATTTTAAGACTTTTTAAGGCCTTATTTTAGGAAAACTTTATTTAAGACATTTTAAGACTTTAAGGACCCGCGGCCACCCTGATTTATCATAAAGGATTTCTATAAGGAGATTGTTTCCGCAGAAAATATTAAAAAGTGCAATGTTTTTCAATTTTCATAATAGTAAAAAATTTTTATTGATCACCAAATCAGCATATTAGAATGATTTCTGAAGGATCATGTGACCCTGAAGACTGGAGTAATGATGCAGAAAATTCAGCTTTGCATCACAGGAATAAATTATATTTTAAAAATCATTACAATAGAAAACTGTTTTTTTATTTTATTCTAATAATATTTCACAATATTAATATATTTACTATATATGCAGTCTTGGTGAGCAAAAGAGACTTTTCAAAAACATTTTAAAAAATCTTACTGACCCAAAACTTTTAAACGGTAGTAGAAAAAGTGTATAGTTTACATAAATAAATATAAAAAAACACAATTTTATGAACAGTAAGAAATCGAAATGGCCAGTAAATGATACAGCATGTGTGTGAAAAAGATTTTTGTAAAGTTTTCTTGCATGATAGCATTTCTAAACCCTAAATTCAATCTGTATGTAGAAAACAAAGCATACATTCACATTTTCTGTCCCAATCACAAGATGACAAAAATATTTGCTATTCTTGGTTTCCCTGACTAGTCACATGTTCAAACAAGTACTGCTAGTAAATGAGGGGAGATCAATGCATTACTGTACTTGCATTAACAACTGGCACACACAATAATAACTGACAGAATATGAATGCCTGCCATTGATGAAAATCTACAAATCACACAATCTATAAAAAATTAACAGCATTTTCTGATGCTATACTAAAATAAAAAAAAAATTTGTAGTTGAATTCTCCATCTTGTTCACTTTTAGTAGGAAGGAAACTGCTCAATTACCTGAAAACAGCTTTCAGTTAATATGACAAAAACATCTTAAGACTATCAAATTATACCAATACTAATTAATGTGTTTGACACTTATGCTCAATATTTTCCTATAAGTACGACTTATAATTTAATTGTTTTAGGTGTTTTTTTGTGTGTGTTTGGCTCCCACTGGTGTGCTAAACAATATATCAGTGGAATCTAAATATCACATCTACCCAATCTTGAGCAGTTTGCAGCTGCAACAAGTTTTCCACATCTAAGCATTTCTGAAATGCTTCTTTCCACCTCCAAATGGCCTCAACACGACTGTTTCGACTTTACAGAGGCGGAGGGGCGAGTCCGCACATTAGAACAGCCCATGACTGGCAGCGGCTCGGTAGCAGAGGGTGGGGGCGTGAGACAGGAAGAGCCGCTCGCATGTAAGAGCATGCAGAAAGAGGGCTGGGTCACCGACACTCAGCTGAGAATACAAACAAGACCAGAGCTGAGGTTGCGCCCCTGTTTTAGGGCAAAGAAAACACTTCCCCTTGATCTCATTACATGAATCTAAAACGACAAATGAAATGTAGCCATTTACATGCAGGATACTATTAGAAACAATACATAGCAACAAGAGAAAACTGATCTTACATAAGTTTTATATGAAAATTAATTAAAAAAAATAAAAATTAACTTAGTCATGAGAGACTAAGTTGTGACAAATTATTAAAAGTGCATGGACGCAAATATATACGAAAATGTTTTATAATGTTGTCTAAATTAAGTTGTTAATCTTGATGAAGTGATTTTTTCCTGATTTGGATGTAACGTTACCAGTCCAAGCCTCTAACAGTCGGTAAACTCAATACTACTTTCAATGTTGATGTGAAACCGCAAATATTATCTTATATAATACATTTTCTACATACAATAGTTAACTATTAATAATATTAATCTCAAATCTCAGTCACCACCAACACAGTCTAGCGTCTATGAGGAGTGCGATCATCGATTAGATCGAGTTTCAGTTAGCTTGCTAGCTTCCTTAGCACGCTCTTCATCGCGGATTTTGTAAACTCTATAACATCCAATCCGCGTAATAACATTTATGACATGTTTATGACAATATATAAGTTGTACACATCCCAATAACAGAGAAGGGAAAATAAACCAGGAAGCCTGAATCGATAACCACATACCTTCTCCTCGTCGGAAAGCTGTTCTTCAAAGTCCGCCATCTTGGCTCAACTGGACCTGCCCTGTCAAACTGCACGACGGGAAAACAATCATAAACATGACAAAAGAGTTCAAAATGACATATTTACGTACTTAACATTATATTTAGCTATTGAAGTTTGTCTATTGCACTTTGTGTGCCACATAAGCTTTAATGAAAAAAAATTAATATGTTTTCTCACTGACCCCACAGGATAAAATGTTTTTCATAATATTTTGAATCAAAACAATGAATCAATGCATTTTGATACAAAGTTATAAACCATTACTGAATCAAAATGTGTCAAAAAGTTCTCATTCATGTTTCAAAGTCATTTGTATCAAATTGCATAATCCTTTACACTATTATAACCTGTAGGCATATAACCTGTAGAAGATCTTGTTTGTTTATTTTATTTTGTCTCCTGTTTATGATCTTGAATTCCTATTATACACGTATATTGTTTTTTTCTCTCAATACAAAGTATTTTTAAAAAGCCTCTCTATAAGTATGATATACCAAATATTTATTTAGATTTATTTTCTTTTGTACGTGTTTATAATACTACTATTATAAACAAATTTAACTTGCTTTAACTGTTCATATTTAATGCCTAAATTTCCATTCTATATTCCTCTACTCAAAAATTGAATCAGGCCATATTTGGTTATGCATACACTAAAGACTACTGGCATATTCAAGTTTCTCTGATTTGACGGAAATAGAAATGTCTAGTTTATATGTTCTAGATTTACCAATCCTCATTGAGTTTTGAATTAAATAACCCCTTCCAGATAATTCTCTATCCATGAAAAGTGCCGCTCCTCTGTGGATCTTACGTAACGCAACGGATTTAGGGAGTGTCACTAAATTGTATTTCTCATTATGAAATTTGTTGACCGTTAACTGCGCAATGTACGCAAAAATTGACTCATTTTATATTTAAGCTATTTATGGATTGATTCAGAATTCGAGTAGTCAAGTAATTTATATAAATAGAAAAGAAAATGTCAGGGCTCCTTCGTTTAATGCCGAATGCGATCATTTACAGATGTACCCTTGCTTGGTCACCGTTATACAGCGTACTGTCAAGTTTCGATTCCGGAATCGCCTGGTCCAGAGACCATTCAAAACATAAAGTACTGACATACAAACAACAGCAGGATGCCTTCTCTCAAAACAACATACGAAGTAGGGCTTGACTTCCTGGAGTTTCTGGGGCAGAGGATCTCGAAAACAGACAGAAACGAGCTTCGGGATATTTACAACTTTGAGTTCAAAAGGTTTGTAACTGTGACTCAGAGTCACCTGCTCAGTGTCTGGCACATCTGTTTTACAAGATTCATTCATGTCAGGTTTTGCTTTATTTTGTCTTTGTATCTGAAAAGTCTGGAATAAAACATAGTGTGCCATTTATTTATGATTGTTTGTGTGTGATATATATATCACTGTCCTGGTTCAGCATGTCTCATTCTACATTGATGCAATAGCCTTGTTTTTCCAGGTTGAAATTAGTTGCATGTGATTGTTTGCTTTTCAGGGACGGAAGCAAAGAGCCCACATTTTCCAATGTGATCAGAGCCTTAGTGTGTTGCAATAAAGCCACTATAAGGAATGGAAAAGTTATATTTCAGTGGAAACCTAAGGTTAGAGCAAACAGTGAATGTTTAACAGTGAATGTTAATAGGCTTAAATGAGCCTAATCGTGTCTTTAATTCATTTCTGTAAGATTTGAGATCTGCCAGTGTACTCATAAATGTGACACACTGATTAACTAATGCATGAAGCCATTTCATTTTGAATGTTAAGCAAAGAAGAAAAATCATATTACATTTTCTTGTCTCTCCTCCTCCTCATTATTCTCCTCCTCTGACAGGTGCGTGTGTACTACTGCGATCAGTGGAAGTCCTTCACACAGCAGAACACCAGCACATCGGCCCCAGAATCTGTCCCAGCATCCTCTTCCCCCAAACCTGTCCTGACCCCGAAGAGGAAGCTTGCTTCAGAAATCCTCAACAAACTCAAAATGAAACGGTGACCATCAGAGATACAATTCGACCTGTTTGTGTCCAACTAGGAAAAACAAAATTGCCTGTGTGAAAAATTAATAATGTGAATGTGATCACAGGCTTCCCTTCTCAGTGGCACATTTCACTTAAAAAAAAAACTCATTGTCATGTGTGTCTCTCTTTTAGAGCTGAACTCATCAAAGACAAAGGAGGTGTTGAAATAACCTCTGACCCCAAGGCCACCAAAGGGAAGGTTACGTTCATCATCAAGGAGCAGGGGAAGCTGTTTGTGGTGAAGTTTCACATCGTAAACCGTGGCGAGAGCTGCGTGTACTTCACATACTACACAGCTCTGCACAAGATGCGCTGCTTCACTCTCGTAGATGAGAGGAGAGTGAACCGTGTTTCTCCTCTTCTCCTCTGTCCAGGTGAGAAAAATACTGAGACTCTCATCTGATAGATAGATAGATAGATGAACAAATGAAATAAGATGCTCACAAAAACGTCAAATTGATGTCTCTCTGCTAGGTGAGAGTTATGTTGTTGAAGTGCATTACAAAGTCCACCATCATGGACACTTTCCAGCCACCATGTACTTTGAGTTCTGCCCAGAGGCAGATCCTCCAGGTACCGCTAAGCCCTTCTGCATAGTCCGGGAACTGGAGGCAGTGGTTCAGTCTGGACTAGCTGAGACACTGGGCCCAGAGAGTCCATATAACCCCAAACAGAACAGACGACTCCGACCGGAGAACAGGATTCTGGAAGAAGGGGTACCACCTGAGAGGTTAGATCTATCTATCTATCTATCTATCTATCTATCTATCTGTCTGTCTGTCTGTCTGTCTGTCTATCTATCGTGTTCAATACTGTTGAATCACTTTTCTACGTTGTATTTTTAATAGTTTCATCACACATGTTCTGAGGATTATGGTGAAGTTGAATCCATATCATTACCCAGACTACTTGAAAAAGTTGGCCAAACACAAGCTGGAGGACTCCGAGCGCCTTTCACCCCCAGTAAGACAGCATCTTCGCAGAGTGAGGCAAGCAAGCATGGACTCCTTTAGAGCAAAGAAATTGTGTTGATGTACTGATGTTTAAAGTTAGTTATACAGCTCTCTCTGAGTGTGCGTTGGTCACTGACGTCTGTATGTTCTCAGGCAAGTGCTGGACACTCAGCTATGCATGAAGAACTACAAGGAACGCTTTCACCTCCTCCTACACCTGGAAGAGATTCAGATGGAGGTGGACATCAAGAAGTACGATCTCTACGGCAAGACCATGACCCTCGACAAATCAAACAAAAAGTTGCTCATTCTCAAAGTGAGTGAGAAGCACAATTATCTAACACCAGATGTGTTCTTATTCTTGCCAGATGTTGTTACAGATATCATGATGTCAGTCACAATTTTAGGACAGATTTTTTTTTCTGATGACTTTGTCTCTGTTTTTAACTCAGGTCCCAGGGGTGGCAGAAAACAGACCGTCCGTACTACGAGGAGATAAACTGAATGTCTGTTTGTCAGAGGACAGGAACCAGCCCATCACTGTCTATGAAGGCTATGTCCATAGTGTAGAACTTGAGAGAGTTAAACTCGGCTTCTCCAAGACGTAAGAATATTTCAAACAGTGAGAACATGATACATAGCTTTCATGAATAGTAACCACATTGTAACATGTTTTTAACATGTTTTTGTACTAAAGACCTAATTTTATATATACACTACTGTTCAAAAGTTTGGGGTCTGTGAGATTTTTATCTTTTTTTTTTTTTTTCAGAAATTAAAGGGTTAGTTCACCCCAAAATGAAAATTCTGTCATTAATTACTCAGCCTCATGTCGTTCCAAACCCGTAAGACCTTCGTTCATCTTCGGAACACAAATTAAGATATTTTTGATGAAATGTGAGAGCTCTCTGACCCTCCCATAGACAGCAACGCAACTGTAATGTTCCCAGGTCCAGAAACGTAGTAAGGACATCGGTAAAACAGTCCATGTGACATCAGTGGCTCAACTTCAGTTTTACGATGCTACAGGTGTCCTTACCGATGTCCTTACTACGTTTCTGGACCTGGGAACATTACAGTTGTATTGCTGTCTATGGAGGGTCTGAGAGCTCTCCGATTTCATTAAAAATATCTTAATTTGTGTTCCGAAGATGAACGAAGGTCTTACGGGTTTGGAACGACATGAGGGTGAGTAATTAATGACAGAATTTTACATTTTAAACATTTTTAGGTGAACTATACCTTTAATACTTTTATTCAGCAAGGATGCATTAAATTGATCAAATGTGACATTAAATACTTATATAACATTACAAAAGATTTCTGTTTCAAATAAATGCTGTTCTTTTTAACATTCTATTCATTAAAGAATCACGGTTTCCACAAAAATATTAAGCAGAACAACTGTTTTCAACATTGATATTAATAAGAAATGTTTCTTGAGTATTTTAGATCAGTATATTAGAATGATTTCTGAAGGATCATGTGACACAGAAGAATTAAGTAATGATGCTGAAAATTCAGCTTTGCCATCACAGGAATAAATTACATTTGAATAATTTTTTTATTTTTTTTTTTAAACATAAAACATTTGTAACATTGTAATAATACATTGTTTTTGCTGTATTGGTAATCAGATACATGCAGACTTTTCAAAAACAGACTTATATATATATATATATATATAATTGTTATATTATTTCAAACGAATAGCCTTAATTCAGACCGCCTTCTTTAAGAACATTAACTATTTTGGTTCTGTGTTTGTAGGCTTCTCCAGAAGTTTGTCAAAAATATGAAGTTCAATGTGGAGTTCAGCATCAATCGCTTCCCCATAAGGCTTCAGCACAGGGCGGTGGAGCTGGCTTGCCAGCACAGACTGGGAGATGTGTTATTCCCCTCTGATAAGGGCACTGGACTCACTGCATTACCACACCTCAGGTTTGCATGCACACACACACTCACACGCGGCACTTTATGGACAGCTACAGTACATCCGCGCATGCACATATGTTAGGAATTTCATCTTTGATGATTTCAAGATGACAGGAAGTTCCTGAGGAACACAAAGATAGTGTAACTTGAGCTATATGTTTCCCTGTGTAAAATAAGAAAAAGAAGGGTGGACTCAGAGTTTTGGTCCTCACTCTGTGTGTTTTTATCAAACATTACTGTGCTTGTCCTCCAGCATGTTCAACAAAGATTTAGAGAACAACCCTGAGCAGAAGGCGGCAGTGCAGCATATCCTGTCGGGCACATCCAAACCAGCACCTTACCTGATCTTTGGACCCCCTGGCACAGGCAAAACTGTAACAGTGGTGGAAGCCATAAAGCAGGTAAAGACAATCATAAGGACTACTTCATTCATGTGTTTATTGCAGCCTTAAACAGCCATGTGACACATGACTTGGTGTTTGTTTGTTTGCTGCATCAGGTGAATAAATCCAAGGCCACAACCCATATCCTAGCCTGTGCTCCCTCAAACAGTGCCTGTGACCTCCTGTGTGAGAGGTTATTAGGATATGTGGACGCCCATCGCCTCTACCGACTCTGTGCCCCTAGTAGAGACCCGCGCACTGTACCACAGAAACTGCTGGTAAGACATATACATGGGGTGTGTCCAGAATGACATACTACCATTTTAATTGTATTTTTTTAAGTATGTAGTATGGGCAAGCGGCAACCTTCCGGTCTCTCATGTGAATCCAAAACGGAAGTGACTAAAACTGCAATTCATCAACTGGCCGCTAGAGACTGGCTCCAAAAGAGAGTCAGTCCCATAGACTCCCCATGTTAAAATGCCCAACTTTACAGCAGAAAAAAATATGTTTACAGCCTGCTACAAAAAGTGGTTTTGGTCTATATAGCTAATTTTTTTTATAAACTGTGAGGGGGTGAATTTTTTTATAACTCATCCATTTA
>NW_015646846.1:2309395-2317941 GCF_001515625.1 Sinocyclocheilus rhinocerous | reverse complement strand
CTTCAGAAACCTACGGGTGACGTCACGGACACTACGTCCATGTTTTTTTACAGTCTATGAGATGGGTCACAAATGGATGCATGGAATATGCAGATGGTAACACCAGCACACTGCGCAGAAAACTCTATCCTAATGCACTCGACTTGACCTTTTGTTATAATAATAATAAATATATTAATAATATTTACATATATATTATAAATAAAATGTATTATAATTTGTATTATATATGTAAATATTCTCAATACATTAAAATATAAAAATGTATATATAAATAATCATTATTCTATCTACAGTGGGTACGGAAAGTATTCAGACCCCCTTAAATTTTTCACTCTTTGTTATATTGCAGCCATTTGCTAAAATCATTTAAGTTAATTTTTTTTCCTCATTAATGTACACACAGCACCCCATATTGACATATATATATATATATATTCACTCACATTTATCTAAGAGATTAACTATATTACTTTATTGAAATATCTGAAAATTATTGTCATATAAATACACTCATATTCAAATATCTGTTCCTTATAGAAACACAGTAACTGGAATAAGGATCACAACAGCTTCATACTCCCATCTAGAAAAGATCTGATGGACCGCAGTGTCATTGTTGTTACTCTGGTCACCGCTGGAAGGTACAGCAAGCTCATTCGTAACTAATATAGCACCTGAAACTCGGGCCATTCTGGTTGTGCACAGTTCCATAATAGTCCTGTCATATTCTCTGTCAACTTACTTTGTGCTAGCTGGGATGTTCTGCTCTGCTGGCTAAAAATGAATATCTATTTGTGTGTTCTTCAGGCTCGTATCAGGAGGTTTTGCTAAGGGACACTTCACACACATTTTCATCGATGAGGCCGGACAAGCCGTGGAGCCTGAGTGTATCATCGGGATCGCGGGTAAATGAGGAAAGGTTGGGAGAGGAGAATGAGAACTTGAATTAGAAGAACAGATTGTTCATTTCTACATTGCTCTTTCTCTCTCTGCCCAAGGTTTGCTCGATCCTGTGAAGGGCCAGCTGGTTTTGGCCGGAGATCCTCAGCAGCTGGGCCCCATTCTGAGATCTCCACTGGCACAACTGCACGGACTGGGTACTCCAAGATGTTTCATGACTTCCATTATATTTTACATTTATTTCTTCTTCTTAAACTCAGCTAGAGTTCAGTCCTAAAATATATTTTTAATACCTTGTGATATGAAACAGGTCAGTCCCTCCTGGAGAGGCTGATGACACAGAACGCTCTCTATCAGAAGAGCCAGGATGGTCATTCTGGATATGACACCCGCTTCGTCACCAAACTTCTGCGCAACTACAGGTACCGATCTTTTCTCCCATCAGTTTTTAATGTCAAAAGTGTTGACGGATAACTTATTGTCAAGTTCTTCTCATCCCATCCCAGGTCTCATCCCGCCATCCTCAAGATCCCCAACGAGCTCTTCTATGAGAATGAGCTGCAGGTGTTTGCGAACCAGATGGAGCGGGAGGCCTTCTGTTGCTGGGAGCATCTCCCTAAGAAGGTACCAGACCACTGGGTTTTTTTGTCTGACAAAGATGTAAGAAGCAAAGAAATGTGCTGTTTTTGTAGATAATCGAATGTTCAAACAGAATCAGTCTTCCCAAAATATACTGAACCAACTGTAAAATGGCTACATCTATGTAGATCTGGTATTTCTACAAAAAATAAAGGTTCCAAAAGGTGGGTTTTCACAGTGATGCCATAGAAGAACCATTTTTGGATCCCCAAGGAACATTTCAGTGAACAGTTCTTAAAGTGCCCCTATTATGGATTTTTGAAAATTACCTTTCATGCAGTGTGTAACACAGCTCTAAGTGAATGAAAACATCCTGCAAAGTTTTAAATCTGAAAGTGCACCGTGTATAAAGTTATTGCCTCTCAAAAGAGTCGACTCTGAATCATTGAAACGAGTCGTTTTTAAAACGAATCCCAAGCCGTTTCATGTTGACGTAGACATGAAACATTAGCATATTGCCCGCCCACTTGTCTTTTTGCATTGGTCTGAATGAAAATGCTAATTCATTCTTTGCCACTAGGTACCACTGGAGCGGTAAAATAGCTGTTTCCCCGGTAACGCTGTAAACAAAGCAGCACTGTGCTCACAAACGCTGCTTTCTCAGGCATTACAGGCATGATGAAATGAAAATTAAACCAATCGGACCAATCACCGCAGATTAGCGTCACGCAAAGGAGGGGTTTGGAAAAATGAATCGTTAAACAAATCGTTTGGGAGTCGTTAAGCAAGTAAGGTAAAAATAAATGCATATTATAACACAATGAAAGTGTTTTTTGACCTTGCATGCATTACAACCTGTTGGGGACTCCCAAAACCATAATATGAACCTTTCATAACCCATAATAGGGGCACTTTAAAAGAACAATATTTTTAGTTTGAAGAACATTTTAATAATCTAAAGAACCCTTTTCCATTATTAAGAACCTTGAAAGGTTCCATGGATGTTTTTCATGGCCAATAAAGAACCTGTATTTTTAAGAGTGTAGTTGAGTTATCTATGTTTCTGTGCTTTATATGTGTGTCAAAGTATCTGTCACGGAGGTGAAATTCAGGGAGGTGAAAGGAGGAAGCTGCTAATGTTGTACAATGAATGAATAAAGCACTTTTCTTGTTTCTGTAATGTACAGGGATTTCCTGTCGTGTTTCATGGAGTGATGGGGAAGGATGACAGGGAGGCCAACAGCCCTTCATTCTTCAACGTGACTGAGATCGAGGTCATCGTCAGCTACCTCAACAAGCTCATGCAAACGCAGGGCAAGAAAGGCCTGCCAAAACTCAGCGCCAATGACATTGGCATTATCACTCCTTACAGGAAACAGGCAAGACTGTGTTGTAAAATTAGCTTGTAATAAGTAATGAATAAAATGTAGAATTTTAAGTCCTGTTGGCTTAAAATGTGATTAAACACTTTTATAGCTATTTCATCCAAAAAGAAAAGGTAAAAATAAATGTAATAAATAAAAACCCCTCTTTACTCTTTAACAAAATATATATTTTTTTATTCATTTAAGGTGGAAAAAATTCGGAAAGCTCTGAACACTGTGGCAGAGTTGAACAAATGGAAAGACATCAAGGTTGGCCTGTGATTTTTATTTATTCATTCACATCTTTTTCTCCCAATATTGCCATTTATGAGCCATTTGTGCTTTTCATTATTTGGTTCATGTAGGTGGGGTCAGTGGAAGAGTTTCAGGGTCAAGAGAGAAAAGTCATCGTAGTTTCTACCGTCCGTAGTAGCGTCAACTACGTCAAGATGGACCAAGACTTCAACATTGGCTTCCTCTCAAATGAGAAGGTCTATAGTTCATTTCTATTGGATAAGTTGCTTATGCGCCTTATTGCAATTTGTAATGCAGTAAATCAAGTGTATACGCATATACACTACTGCTTTTAGATTTTTTATGTTTTTTATGCTCATCAAGGCTGTATTTATTTGATCAACAGTAATATTGTGAAATATTATTACAATTTAAAATAGATGTTTTCATATATTTTAAAATGTAATTTATTCATGTGAAGCAAATCTGAATTTTCAGCATCATTATTCCAGTCTTCAGTGTCACATGATCCTTCAGAAATCATAATATGATGATTTGCTGCTCAAGAAACAATTATTTTTATTATTATCAGAGTTGAAAACAGTTGTTCTGCTTAATATTTTTGTGGAAACTGTGACTTTTCAGGATTCTTTTTGATGAGTAGATATAATATCACTGTCACTTTTGATCAATTTAATCCATACCTGCTGAATAAACTAATATATTTTGTTAAACAAAGTCAGGTTATATAGTCTGAACAAGCGCTACTGATTGGCCTTTGTGGAATCGAATACCAGTTGTTTTAGCTACAAGAATAAAAGTTGACAAGTTTATCACAGAAGCTCATAATGAGAGCAATAGAGGTCAAAACATGTTTCTGACCATCTGTTTGGACTTAGATTAGAGAAATGATGCCATGCTGTAGTAAAGCCCTTCTGTTGCCCACAGAGGTTTAATGTGGCCATGACCAGAGCCAAAGCCTTGCTCGCTGTGGTGGGAAACCCAGTCATCCTAAGCAAGGATCCTACTTGGCAGAGGTAAGACTTAGTTATGTATGTTCCTCTAAGCTTAACCTGTCGCGGACCCAATGGCAACTAGGCCACTTACAAAACCATCTGGAACTTACAAACCATCTGATTGGCTGCCAACATCTTTTATAACATACCATATTGGCATTTCTTATGCAAAACAATGAGCTAGCTTTACACTGGCCTTATGCCCAAGAGGAAAAATCTAACTGTTTTTCTTAGTTATATTTAGAAGCACTGCACACAAGTTTTGGACTCTGATTGATACTTGATTTTGTTTGTTCGTGGATTTGAAAAGTCTGTTCTGAACTGTATGGAGTAGTTCATTAATGTGTATTCATTTGTGTAGGTTTATCAGGTACTGTGAGCTCGAGCAGGGCTACACTGGCTTTGACTACAAGGATGCTGAAGGAGAGGAGGATGTGGTCAGCCGGCTGGCGTCTTTAAAAATCAGTTCTGATGGTATGCAGCCTTATATAACACTTTCAGATCAGAAGTGTAACTATATTATGTGCTCGTATGACTCATTGTGTGTGTGTGTGTGTCTAGATATAGACGAGAGCCCACTACAGCAGCATGTGCATCCAGAGTGGAGATCTGAACAATGAGGACCAGATTTAGAACAATCAAATGAGACCATCAGTTTACATCCAGATTAAATGGGGATTCAATTTTTATCAGTAAAGCAGAACTGACAAACTCATTTTAATGTTGATTTCTGCTAGTTAAACAATGCAGATGAATGATTCAATTCCTAATTCAGCAAAACAGTCCATGGAGAGATTTTAGCAGTTGGACAACCTTGATGTTAACTAGTCACTAGTCAACACTGTATTTTTATTAATGCTTCATTTCTTTCATTTAAACAGCTACATCACTGAAAATGCAGATTTACTCGTTTCAAATGCTTTTTTGCACTTTACTGCAGTATTTTACTGAAAGTAATTAATTGAAAATATTTCTAGCAAGTAAAAATGGCTATTAAAAACAATATAAAAACAATACTGTCCTAGTTATTACAAATTTGTCAATGCAAATTATGGCAATATATATCTTTAGCTTTTAAGTATTTTAGTAGTTTATTTTTAGAATTTTTTTTTTTAAAGAAATGTTTTATATATATAAATATATATATATTATGGTGTTATGATTAGAATATTTTATGTAATGCACGACTTTGGTTGAATTGGTTGTTGTTAACTATGGTGGTATTATTTTGTATGTAGTACTTAAAATTAGGCAGAAAAGTCTTGGCAAATATAGCAACATAACTATTTTTCAATAGTAAATGATCCAGCATTTGTAAGATGGGTTGCTTCTCATTGCATGTTATTTCACACAAAAGGAAAAAGTGCAACTTTTTTTGTTTCGAAAAAATAGTTTATTAACATAGGTTGGTTTCACTTCATTCAAACATTTACTACTAGTCCCGTTTACGAAGCATTGTTACTACGAGCGCTCATTAAAATCTAGATTAATAAATCATATTTAATACTTCCAGAAAAAAGGAAGAGACCATATGAACACACAGCAGATTGATCTCAGAATCCAAAGAGGAGCTCTGTATGCTAAGACTGGTCGCTGTAATGACTTTACAACGGACATGGGTCTGTTCTCACATCCGCATCGAGGATTTCACAAATCAGTACATTAAAAAAAGATAAAGAACATGTTCCTCTTTTATTAGCAGGTAGTGTGTACTTGTTCTAATGGGATGTTCCTTGTATGCACTTGTATTGTACAGTCAGTGTTTTAATAATGCCCCGTTTAATAATAGTGTTCCAGGTGGTCAAGATTTATACAGATGGTTAGTCTATATAAAATAATATATATAAAATATATGTGTATGTATACACATAAAGCGCGGGGCCCGATGCGACCGCACCAGTTGCACCCCCCTAAGGACAGCCCTGTATACATATACATATATATATATATACATATACATATATACACACACACATACACACAAATAAAATAAAGCCAAAAACAATATGATTACTGCATAATTTATATATATATATATTACATTATTATTATTATTACTGTATAATTATTTTAAAATATTTTCTAATTTTAGTTTATATATATATATATATAAATTATTTTTTTTTTTTTAGATAATTTTTGAATTCAATTAGAACATTTTCCACCCAAATCTCTTTTTTTTATAATGCAAACTATATCCTTTTTTTCTTTTCATTTTTGGGATGACTATTTTTTGTGCTTTTCACCCTCTTTTTTTACATTAGCAGAGGGAAACCGAGCTACACCGTGCTAATGAATTCAATGCTCATTCAAACCGTCAACACAGACAGGAAACACGGGGGTGTATTTATGTAGCGTCGCTAAGTGACAAGTGGAAGTGACATCACTATATGGATTCTACACCGGCGAATAAAATCTACAGAACTTTTTCCAGAAGCAAAGCTCTGTATAATTAGCTACGGTTTTTCTCCGAACCCGGATGGCCCGAACACCTCATGATTTACTGGCATGCAACATTACAACACTGATCGCAACAAAACGTGTGCATGCACATAAACATTCATCTCAACCCATACGCATTAAAGACCGATAACTAAAGGCACACAATTCTGTGGGAAAAGAAAGGCACTCAAGGCCTCTTCTAACTAATATACATTTGCTAGCAACTGGTTTGTGTATTTATTTGACGTTTTGCAGTGCACTAAAATCACTAAAAACCTAATAAGTGATTACAACTTAAAAATATGTAATGTTTGCATTAACAATACTCAAGCATGTGTCCTTTAAACCGGCTAATGTGAGGACAATACAGTCAGATTATGTGACAGCATGAGCTCAGCCCAGATATTCAAGACAGGTTCAACCAGTTTAGTATCTATAGAGCTCCATGTGCACGCATGTACATTTATGCATGTGTGGAGGACAAATAGGATCATGCAAATAAAATACGTCACATTCCTAATTGGCAGTTCGTTTTAGACGTGACTGAGCCTTCAAATTACATGTAATAACAATTTATTTGGGGATTGAAAGATAAGCATAATCAATACTATTGGAGATTTTTAAAATACATTTAAAAACAGTTACTCACTTCTAGAAAAGTGTGTAAAGTCAGAGAAGCTCAAAACTAGCACTTTACCGGAGTACATTCAAATTGTGGAGGGAATGGTGATGAAGGCACTGATTTTATTACCAAATTCTGTGCTATTAAGATATTTCTACATGGTTATATTAATTTATATTACAATAATATGAAAACCAGACTCAGCTACAATGGTCAATTGTTAAATGTGCAAAACCACAATACCGTTACAACTGATGTCATCCGTACAGTACGAACTGAAGAAAAAAAGTGTGTATTCTGAAAAACATTGTGCCATACAGGAAAACTAAATCAAGACATATAATATACTGATCTAACCTGCCTTTCTACCCAGCCTCTGTCCAATGAATGCACATTTTATTCACATTCCTCCATTTCCCATCTGTTGGTTTGCATGAAATGTGACATACAGTTCAGTGTATTTATGTTGTTTGGTCAAAAACTTTTTTTTTTTTGTGGAGTTTGGTATTTCATGGTCATTATGGAGATCATTCTGGAAAAGACCGGAAAGTTCTCTCACAACAGCAAGCAGCCGCTCCTCTTCTTCCTCTTGCGGACTTGCAGCGCCGCCCTGGTGGCCATTTCGAATACTTCCCTCACGCCGTCCTTAGTCTTAGCTGAGCATTCCAGGTAGCCGAAGGCACTAATGCGATTGGCCATGTCCCTGCCCTCCTCCGGTTTAACCGGCTCCTGCAAAACAGATGAGTTGGAACTGAATCATCACATGCAATAAAATTTCGAAACAAATGATGGACGTCAGAATCGCACAGCACTGTCTGCAGCTAAAGGCCGACTTATGACATACAATGTCAATTCTGCTCACTGAATGGATCGATTTCACGGAGGCCATCTGCCCAGATTATCGAACACAATCGCTGACACATTATTTGGGGGGCAAGGCACGCTAGCATCAGTCACTGGTTATTAGAGGTCAGACTGATTGTATGAGGAGTTTGACAAATGATAATGATCAGGCCTTCTAGAGTGGCAGTAACGTTAGCTGCTAAGAGCTTTTTAATGGGACTCCCCATAGTGGTGGTGCAGCCGGCCTCGGAAACACACCTGCTTCATCTTAGTCAACTCTCTCCGTGTGTGCTCATCATTCCGCAGATCCTTCTTATTGCCCACGAGGATTATGGGAACGTTTGGGCAGAAGTGCTTCACCTCCGGCGTCCACTTTTCTGGGATATTCTCTGAGAGATCACACACATTAAAGATTCATTAAATTCAAATTAAGAAAAAAAAAACACATTGGAACTGCTATATACACACACAGAAAATGTACATAAAATGTACATTAAATAATGAAAAAGTAACATAAGACGGTGTTTTCAAACTTTTAAATAT
>NW_015646846.1:2301585-2308713 GCF_001515625.1 Sinocyclocheilus rhinocerous | reverse complement strand
GTATAAATATATATATATATATATACATAAAATGTAATACATGTATGTATATGTAAATATATATGTGTGTGTGTGTGCGTACATGTGTGTGTAATATAATAAATAGGATACAATATAATAAGAAAGAAAGTGTTTCTAAACGTTTAAACTGTAGGTACTGTAATTTGAAGAAAAAATATGGTAACAAAAATGTGAAAAGGTTAAATAATACTTATATTTGGTCTTATAGAACCTTGTTTTATAATGTGAATGTGACCCAAATAAAGTATGAGTGAAATAAGCGATTTGTCCCAACAAATCCAATCCTATTATTCAGAAGTAATTCATGTATGATAATGATCAGGCCTTCTAGAGTGGCAGTAACGTTAGCTGCTAAGAGCTTTTTAATGGGACTCCCCATAGTGGTGGTGCAGCCGGCCTCGGAAACACACCTGCTTCATCTTAGTCAACTCTCTCCGTGTGTGCTCATCATTCCGCAGATCCTTCTTATTGCCCACGAGGATTATGGGAACGTTTGGGCAGAAGTGCTTCACCTCCGGCGTCCACTTTTCTGGGATATTCTCTGAGAGATCACACACATTAAAGATTCATTAAATTCAAATTAAGAAAAAAAAAACACATTGGAACTGCTATATACACACACAGAAAATGTACATAAAATGTACATTAAATAATGAAAAAGTAACATAAGACGGTGTTTTCAAACTTTTAAATATACATGAAAAAAAAAAAAAAACGCACACACACATACATGTATATAGAAAATGTACATAGTATCATAAAATAAATTGGATAATTTATATAAAATGTGCATGAATGAAATAAAATAAAAATCATAATGATGTGTGTGTGTGTGCGTACATGTGTGTGTAATATAATAAATAGGATACAATATAATAAGAAAGAAAATGTTTCTAAACGTTTAAACTGTAGGTACTGTAATTTGAAGAAAAAATATGGTAACAAAAATGTGAAAAGGTTAAATAATACTTATATTTGGTCTTATAGAACCTTGTTTTATAATGTGAATGTGACCCAAATAAAGTATGAGTGAAATAAGGGATTTGTCCCAACAAATCCAATCCTATTATTCAGAAGTAATTCACGTTTAGAGTCTTTGAAGAATAATGGTGGTTCCATTCCTACACTCATTTCACTGCTGGATGAATTATATGACTGATTTTTTTATTATGCAACATTGATCTTATGAACTCTGCTGAATCATGCAGCTGAATTCTGACAAATAATCTCAGAACCGTCTGCGATAACTTTTAGGCAGCGGCTATTTGCACCAAGTGTAAACAGCAATTAGATTCTATTTACACTAAGTGAAAATAGCAGTATTTTTTAACGATATGCTATTTACACTAAGTGCAAATACGTAGATTCTATTTACACTATGTTAAAATAGCAAGATTTTCTGCTATTTATACTACTTATAGCAAATAGTTGCAATTATCTGCACCTCAGTATTGTAGTACATTATAAAACAGTACGCAATAATAAAGTATTGAGTGTAAATTATAATTTTAATTCAAATTATTAAATGGATTCCACCTTATTGGGACAATAAAGCCCTCCCTACACCTACCCTATTTTTTATTTTTTTTATTTTCAACTTTTTTATTATTTCCTTAATTTTTATTGAAAATAAATGCCTTTCCGATACGATATGAGATTTTAAAAGGGAGAAAAAAAGTTCGGCAAAAGGTGGGTTCGAACTCGGCTCGATCGCGTCAAAAAGTACATGCCTTACCATCTACGCAACTGAAACTGATGTTTAACGAGCGTCTTTTTTCAGTGTTGACTTTCCCAATCACACGTTGGTGGGCGGAGTTAGTGTAAATAGCCTCTGCCAACAAGGCGAACTATTCACACTTAAGGCTGATTTATACTTCTGCGTCGGACCTACGCCGTAGCCTTTACGCCGTAGGCTATGCATCAGTTTTCATTTATACTTCTGCGTCGTTGTCCGCGTCAACGTGCAGTACACATGCAAACCGCTAGTCAGCAGTGTCCACGGGCATGTTGCTGGTGTAACCCGCAGTACCACGGATAAGACACTTGTTCTTTGCTTTGTTTTATTTTATATAAGAAGGTGTAACATTAAAATATATTAAAGTGCACATAAACACACACAAAACTCAAGTACATATGGAGGGAGGGGTTCTTGCAGACCAATCACAGCGCTTGCGGTCTGCGTAGAATTGACGCGCTGTTAGATTTCGGCGTATGGTTGTGCGTCTATGCGTAAGCTACAGCGTAGGTTCGACGCAGAAGTATAAATTGGGCTTTAGTGTAAATAGACACTCCGTAACTTATACGCATGCTAGTAAGAGTCTAATTAGTTCAAGCTTCCCGACACTTATTGTAACAGAGAAGAGAACCAGGTTGTTCCTTCGGGAAGCTGGTGGAGATATATGGCAATGATGTCATGGACACAAGAGTTATCATGATGCGCCTCGGCTCTTAGACAAAACACAGGAACTTCCTGCATACAGTGATGACTTAGTCAATCGTTTTTTTTTCCAGTAAGAAAGGCCTTGACCTAAATAAGGATGAGCCAAAATGAAAGATATGAAAGATTTTGGGGTTTACGGAAAATCTGATTACCTAAACTGTCGGGACTGTCTATTGAGAAACACATGAGGATGACATCTGTGTCTGGGTAAGACAGAGGCCTCAGACGATCGTAGTCTTCCTGTCCTGCTGTGTCCCACAATGCCAGCTCCACCTGTGGATCAAAATTGGACAAAATGAGTCAAAGCTCAGTTGTGACAGCTAGTCAAAGCCTTTACGATCAATACAGCATGCTGGACTTCACTTGATTACTAATTTGCAATCAAATAAGTGACACAAAAGGAGAAATTCACTTATTATACATTTTAAGACCATATAAACCTCGTCTCAATAGGTGTCCCCTTAGAAGTGTACAACCCAAAAAAATGAAGCAAAAAAACAAGCCTTACACATTCCTAATAGGAAATGTTCTGGCTTAAGATGGCTAATTGGAAACATGTGCAACACAAGCCCTTTCTATTTAGACCTATACTGACCAGATATATTCAGGATATTAAGCCTTGACAAATGTATTTTAGCCTCTATACACTACAGATGCACCAGTATGGAATACCGATTAGACCAACAACCATTCTTATGCTACAGCCAATAAACAAAATGGCTGACATTTAAAAATATTTTAAAATGTTATTTAATTATTATTAATTTGTTGCACATTTACAAATACATATGTTTCAAGGTAAAATGATAATTTATTCTTTTTTTTTTTTTTTTTTATGATTTATTTACTTACTTTTTTTTAAAGATTATTTGTTATAAAAAAATTATAATTTATGTTTTTTTAAAGACTCTGACAAAGAGTCATTAGGTTCTACAGCAGCCTGGTATATAATTTCCTGTTTTATAGTTTTTCTGTCACATGAAAAAATGGCGTCCTGCATGTTTTCTATTTTATGTTGGTTTACTTAGTAATTACAAAATAATATTTAAGTAAAATATTTACATATATTTAAATAAGCAAGCAAAATGAAAATATTTAAATTTCAAATGTTAATATTATTTTAAAACCAAGCTTTACGAATAAATTATTTAGCAAACAAAATTTTAAAATATTTTAAAATATTTAAATTTCAAATATTAATAATACTTTATAAATTAATTATTTATTTATTAACTTAAAAAAAAAAACACTAAAATAAACTTTTAAACCTTTTCTTTATTTTGTAACATGGTCAATGTGGTCATTTTTAAGTCATTGTATGTATGAAATGCATTTATAATTTTTAAATTTTTTTCCAATAAATTAACAGGTCTAGGGGGGGGAAACAGTGTCATGTTAAAAGCGTTATAAATAATGTAAAGTACAAAAAAAATATGGAGAATGAACATTTCAAAGTACTTTTAACCCGTCATAAAAAACCTTGATCTGCTTTCAACGGCAGATCAATGTTGATAATCTAAAAAAAAAAAAACGTATCAGCTATTAGTGATTTGGTCTCAGATATACTGTAGATCCTTGCTGTAAATGCAAATGAACTTTAAGGTATCAAACCTTTGCATATGTCACTCTTCCCTCACATAATCTGTACAGGGCCACAGCAAGGCTTGGCTTATCCACTCACAAGCCTAATGAATTGAATTAGTCAAACAGATAATTAGAGGGAATCAAACTACATCCCTTCTGTTCTCCTGTAGGACTGAAGCTTAGCAATGAGGCTTCACAGCAACACTGAGTCATACGCCGAGCCTGATGCCACATCGTTACACAACCTTTCCTCAATTCACTCAGAGACCAGACTATTTCTTCCTCCGCTGTGCACTGATCTGAAGCTCTACAGTATAATGATCTGTTCAGGTGAGGAATAAACAAGCCCATAATGCTTTGGATGGCTCATAGTTTTTCAAAGGTGGCATCAACCAAAAATGAACGTCATATCGGTTGTAGACTGCGTTTTGGAGAAAGATTATGAAATCAAATGTCTTTTTTCCCAAAGGACGGAAAGATTTATGCTCAATCGCCAATGGTAAGCTTCTATATTTTGACAAACCAAGCAGCGTAACACCACTGAGAGAGCGAGGGGCTTTAGAAGAGATGCCATCCTGCTCCTTTAACATTTCCTGTGTTGGGGACACAGAATGAGCCCACCCTCTTCCATATTTTTGTCATGTGCTTTTGTCTTTTTTTTCTATATCTAATTTGTTTATTTCAGTTTTAGTATTAGTCATTTTAATTCTTCAACTTAACCCTATTTTATTTCAGCTAGTCACCAAGGCAACATTACTAATTTTCATTTTTAACATTTTAGTATTTTTTTTGTTTGTTGCGTTTTTCATTTTATACTTACAGTATATATTATTTTATTTCAGCTTTAGTTCAATTCGGAAAATAGTTTTTAATAGTTTTAGTTCACAATAACAACACTGTTCCAAAACAATGACTATTATTTTACACTTACTGGCTCGATTGTTTGAATAAACATCTGGATAATGTATCTATACAGGATATAATGTCATCAGACTAAAATAACAACAACGTTCACAGATTCTTCACTGCTTTCAGAATGAACATGATGGTAAAACTGAAGGAAAATAAACTGGGGAAAAAAAACCCGACACGTTCTGGTTCGCTGACAGATCTCAGCTTGGGTTTCACAATCATTTTCAAAAGCAACCTAAACATCAAGGACTGGAAATATTGTTAAGAGCTGTACAAAAACAGGCTGTGGCGGTTTGGAGGCGGCCAAGAATCAATACCAACCTGTTTGCTGTCGACTTCGATGTCTGCAATGTAGTTCTCGAACACAGTAGGCACATAGACTTCTGGAAACTGGTCTTTGCTGAACACTATCATCGTTACACAACCTTTCCTCAATTCACTCAGAGACCAGACTATTTCTTCCTCCGCTGTGCACTGATCTGAAGCTCTACAGTATAATGATCTGTTCAGGTGAGGAATAAACAAGCCCATAATGCTTTGGATGGCTCATAGTTTTTCAAAGGTGGCATCAACCAAAAATGAACGTCATATCGGTTGTAGACTGCGTTTTGGAGAAAGATTATGAAATCAAATGTCTTTTTTCCCAAAGGACGGAAAGATTTATGCTCAATCGCCAATGGTAAGCTTCTATATTTTGACAAACCAAGCAGCGTAACACCACTGAGAGAGCGAGGGGCTTTAGAAGAGATGCCATCCTGCTCCTTTAACATTTCCTGTGTTGGGGACACAGAATGAGCCCACCCTCTTCCATCACAGGAAATGCAGTGGTCTGTTAATCGTGCTATATAGGGTTGGCGAGTCACAGCGACAGGGGGCTGGATATCTCGAGTCCTGTCAGGAAACCAGAAAGAACAGCCATTTCCTGTTTTGCCAAGTCCCCTTTAGATTTCAGAGTGGTCAGGACTGCAAAATATATGGGCTAAGTTTTATTTTGATATTATTTATATACTATTTGAATTTCAAAATGAAATTATATTATAATATTTATATATATATACACACAGTATTCTAAAAAGCAAATGTGGAAAAATACATATTTTTCATTTAGGTGCTGGGATCTAGAAATGACAAGCCAAACCTTAAGAAAACCTTAAGATAAAAAATAGAGAAATAGAGAAAATAGAGAAATAGTACGGTGTAAAAAGAAGAAATCTTTCCGATTTGCCACTATTTCTGGGTCACAAATAAAACACATTAATTCCAGATAGAGTAAATCAGTAAGTTAAAAAAAATAGTTAAAAAGTTAGAATAGTTAAATACTTAAAAAAAGCAAAAAATATTTGAAAATATATATAAAAAATTATATATATATAAATGTGGAAAAAATATTATTTTTCCATCTATTATCTGGATTTATTATCTTTCCATTTATTATCAGTTTTAAATGCTTTCACACTGCAGACACGTTTGCTGCATTAGTGCGCGCCTCTATTTGATCATGTCACGTCATTGTTCGGTACAATTTATTTGGTCTTTTAACTTATTTGGCCAAACACCAAAAGAGCTTTTTTTTTTTGCTATTTTCGGCAGAATAATTTCGGTTGCCAAACATTCAGTGCATACCTACAAAAATGCATGTAAAACATTAATAAATATTTACCGAAATGCATCAATTAAAAATGAAATAATTTTTAAATGTGTCTTCCATTCTTCCATGTATATGCATTGATGCATCACCTTCCTGATTAAATTAAAATACATTTTCAATGCCCTGTGCGCTTTGCATTATGAGTGCTATTTAACTAGAGAGTATCAAATCAGTGACTTATGGATCTGACCTTTAGGAGGCAGCTGCCTATATAGTAGGGATGTGCATTCCAAGCAAAAATAATATTCAAAAATCACTGGGTATTATTCGATTATTATTCTAAAATTGCACCCCTCCCTCGCAAGCACGCACAAACACCCATAAACTGAGAGAGATGGAGAGAGACGGGATTCACGCTTTCAACATGTATATAAACTGTTTAATTCAGAAGATAGGCTACCTTAACTCAAGTCATATAATGATTGTAACGTGCTGAAACATATTAATATAATAAACATAACCGAATGACGGCACTTATTAACATAACAGTCCGTCGATTAGCATAAATCAACTGCTCATAAGG
>NW_015646846.1:2291679-2300363 GCF_001515625.1 Sinocyclocheilus rhinocerous | reverse complement strand
TAAGAGCTGTACAAAAACAGGCTGTGGGGGTTTGAAGGCGGCCAAGAATCAATACCAACCTGTTTGCTGTCGACTTCGATGTCTGCAATGTAGTTCTCGAACACAGTAGGCACATAGACTTCTGGAAACTGGTCTTTGCTGAACACTATGAGGAGACAGGTCTTCCCACACGCTCCATCTCCCACGATCACCAGCTTTTTCCTGATAGCTGCCATACCTGGGAGGGAAAAAGATGATTTGCTTCAACAACAAATTATGAAAAGACTCTTCGTTTTTTTTCTCTTTAATTCTTTTAAAAATAAGAGTTCAATGTAAAATGCAAACATGTTATAAATTGGGTTCCAGTCCAAAAAGGCCGCCTTTGTGAACAAATTGTTCTTTTGATTCGGGTCTTTTCCAACAATCAGTTCACAAAACTGGCCTAAATGATTCATTCGTGCATCAGTCATCACTCTCATGAAAGAAGATCAAGAAATGTCCATCTGTTAGTCACATCAAGCTATCTTATATATTCAGAAGACATTTGGATCACTTTTATGGTGTTTTCCTTGGAACAGCTTCATAGACCCACTTTCATTATTTATAAGAGTGGCTCTTGATTGGTCCTCCAAAACAACATAAAACTACTTGTGTTGCCTTTTTTAAATTGCAGCCCAATGTTTTATTTATCATTCAGCCATGTGTTGTCTACCATAATAGAAAACCGACCTGAAGGCACATGCAAGTCGCTGAATCAAAAGCAGATGAGGAAAACATGTGTATGTAAACATGATATGAACATCTGTTTAACATGAACCTGATCAAACTCGCCCTGCGGACACAATCCTCATGGGCTACAAAACACACAGCAAAATGCACACAAGGCTTCTGAACCCAACCAGACTTGTCAAACATACATGTGATGGCTATGAAAATGACACCTCTTTCAAACAATCATCTTTTATTTTAATCGCATACAGCATTCTTACAGTTTGATTTCAACCTTGTAGTATGTCACATTTTATTTAGCCTACTCAGCAAAGCCAATTTTAGTCACATAGCCTATGCCATTTGCGAGTGTTCATTTTGGACTCTGGTTACACAATTCAAATCAATTTGCGCTATAAACTGCAAATTGTCAGTTTGGCGGAAGAGAAAAGCATTTACTCATAATCAACTTAGCGAGATCTCTGAGGAGCATGTTTTATCGCATTAATCTGTCGCCAACATCAATTTCCACACTTGCATATAGGAGCTAGTGGTAGTGTGATAATTCTGAGGAAGAAGTGAGAGAGGTCTTTATGTGGGTGATGAGGGAGATTTGTCCCGCATCCATGATGAATGTGTGCCAGTAGGAAAGCACAGCTGTGCATATCCTTCCAAGCCACCCAATACCCATCTATTCTTCCTTAGTAACACACACACTCTTCTCCACTGTCTGGGCGTATGTTAACACAACCACTTTATTTTTAGTACGGTCTGGGTTTCTTGTCTCTCTCACATGAAGCTTCATCCACCCACAGGAAATGCAGAGGTTTAGTTCCTAGTAAAAGAGAGGGATCACAGGGAAGGCTTTAGAAATAAATGGAGAAGTTGTAGTTTCCACGACAGTCTAAATCATACGAGTTTGTTGCACTAATGTGATACTATACAAAACATTTTTGGAGTAATTTATTGAAGAAAAGCCAAGTTCAATTCTCATGGTGGGATGCACAGAAAAAAAAGGGATGCAACTCAACTTAAAAGGCATAAAAAAGTATATATATATATATATATATGTATATAAAATGACGCTTACTCTCGTTCACCGTTATGCAATGCTCACATGCTCTGATAATAATAGCTTTGTAGGGCTATACATCATTTGGATAATTAGTCCAAAAAAAAAAAAAAAAGAAAGTTATATCTGATTCTGTTGCATAAAACTGAATAAACATAATATATTGATATTTAATATTAATATATTTTCTGTCCAATTTTATTGTATTACTTTCAATAAAAGTGTGATTATTTTATAGGCTTGTGTTTTTTTTAAATTCATTATCACTGAAATTACTGAGTTAAATCTTACAAAATTACTTTATAATATTTAATAAAGTAATTATTACAAAGCATTTTCGGTTTCGGTTTCCAGCCAAGTACATCCAGAATTTTCGGTTTCGGCCTAGAATTTTCATTTCTGTGCATCCCTAATATAAATTGTCAATCAATCAATATATATAACATATATAAAGTTGTATAATAGGGTTGGGGGGGGTGCCCGAAGCGTGAAACAAATAACGCCATCTACGGAGCCACTAAAAGGTTAGACGCTTGCTAGCGGTAGCCTGTTGCATTAAAGTACATGAAAGTTCACTTACCACATACACAGAGTAAGGAGACATGTCTGATAGGACGATGACGAATGATTTGCAGATCCTGAGCACCAATGACAAACATCTAATCTTGTCAAATGTGTGGTATAATACATAAATATTACTTATTCATCATATTTAATTATCATGAGAAGTTAACATGTTAACTTACTTTTATCTTTCTGACAAGACACTTTAATTTGTAAGACAGAGAATAAAAAGTATGCAACTGATCAAGAAGACTTCCTCATAAGCATCGTATCGCTTACGTAGCAGGCTCTGAAATGTGTGGAATTCCCTGCTGTTTTCTGTCTTCCAGTAAATAGGCCTTTAACTTGTGATTCATGTGTTCAAAAACACTGAACAAATGACTCATCTGAAAAATGCCTTGACAATTATTGACAAAAGATAAGTACGCAAATACAGGCAAGCAGGTAATTCAGGTTACAGAAGCAAACTGAAGGAACTTTAAACATATTGAGCTATTATTAAAGACTTGGTTCTTTGCAGAGTAAGAGAGAAACTCAAACCCATGTAAACAGCGCCGGCTTAAATAGGTTTCCTGTGACACATCTGGACGAGTCTCTTCTAAACAAACATCACAACAGTTGAGGATGGGAGGACTGCCCAAATAAGCCCAAACACATCTATTTTGCGGTTCATCCTGCATAGTAACTTGCGATATAATATATTATTGCAGTTAACAGACAGCTAATCACTAGTTTCCTCATGGCCTAAAGTAAGGTTATAAGGTTACACAACCGGAGCAAAGTGCTCACATACAAACAAACTCCAACACTTGAAAAGTCTCCCAAAAAAAAAAAAAGTGTTTGTAGGAGCTTACTGATCAAAGTCCAAAACTAATGTGTGAATGGGTAAAAGTACTTGCCCAGTTGGTTGACAACTTTAGGAACATTTCATAGTTTAAGTTGAACTGTAAAAATGACAATTTGACTCAATTTGACGATGTAAAATGACTAGAGTAAAATCAACAAAATCTCCTCAAGAAAGCATGTCACAACTTACATTTAACAGCTTTATATAAAAAATGGCATAAAACCAGCAAAACAAAGATATGATGAATGAATGAAATCATGTTTTTTATGACACGAGGGACAGATTCAGACTCATTTCATGGCCTATATATGACGCTGCGAGTAACACAACCACCTCATGAACACCTCATCAATGCTGAAGATAATAAACTGAAGAGATCAGGGGACCGTTCTTCGTACGTCGCTAACTCAGTTAGCTGGATTTGATTGTTGACGATTTGGCATGATCTTGGATTGTTTGGTTCTTCGAAGCTCATCCCGGAGTTGCTGTCATAGCAACAGGTCCATATGCTTAAACCTGCTCGGGAGCAGGCTTATTTAAAGTAAACAGGATTAGATTGCATCTTTTTAAGCAGAATTGATACTTAAAATCTGTCCGCTACCACCGCTACGTTATTACAAGAGTACTTGGCTTGATGGAGCGCAGGAGATGCAGATAACATGATCTTGACCCTTAAGAAACTTTAATTAATGCTGTCGCGTAACAAATCTGTTCAAATATAAAATTAAATGAATTGCTAATTACTGCATTGAAATAAAAATGTAAAGCCTGGTCAAATATTACAAATCGCCTGTACAAATATTAGAAATCGTGAATATAAATAATTGGGAATCATGTAAAAAATTCAAATAAAATAAAAAGAGTGCACATTTCATTTATCTATTATAACATTTATGTAGTTTTGTTCGCTTGGCTGTTTCCTTATAAAAGTCCAAACATTTGTCAAGTTTTTCGTCAGGTGTCTTTTTAATTATATGATGTCATTACGTTGCTGTCTTGCCGCCAGCCAATCGCTGCATTGCTGATCGTGGTTTCGAGTATCGATACATAGCCCCTTGTAAACCAACCCATGAACTCGCAATTATCTCAGATAAGTCAAGTTGTAGGTTGTAGACCTGAAGAAGCATTTCTGCTCCAGGAAAATATTTGAAAAGTGTGGCAAAGTTCACCAGATAGCAGGTTGACAATGGCAGCTAGACATGTGCCGGTATTCGGTAATGCGATATATCACGGTAAGAGATTAATAACTTCTGTAGCAAATGTAGATATTGCTCATTGTGAATGTTAATGCATTAACTAAGGTTAACTAATGAGGTCTTATTGTAAAGTGATACCTATTGGTCTTTATAGTTCTTTTGCACTTTAATCTGTGTAAACTTTTAACTTTATACATTTTTCTGTATTGCTTTATTGCTAAATGTTCAGTTATTTTTGTTATAAGAAAAAAGTTATTAAACCTGTTATACTGTATTATGACAGCACTTTTTTTAAAACTTAATTTCAACACCGTGATAATACCGTATACCGTGATAAAAGCATTAGCAATTAATCGCAACATGGAAATTTGATACCGGCATATCCCTAATGGCAGCCACAGGCTTAATGCAACAGGAAGTATGCCGAGGATTCTGGGAGCAGTTTGTAATGTGGAGCTGGTCTGATACCAGACAGTGAGTATCATTCAAACCAAATGAACAAAACTGTTCATGTCATGACACTAAACTATTACATGAGCAGGCTTTTTTAAAGTTTTGATGTTTTGCATTAAACATCAACAAAGTTTTACCATCAAACTTGTTTTTTTGTTTTTTTTGCATATATATTAATCTCAGTCATTTAGTCTTCAGTCATTAGTTCAGCGCAGCATGATGAATTGCTTGACACCAACTTCGTCTCGCTTCCAATATAAAATGCATTCAATAAACAGAAAAACAATGAACAAGCAGAAGGTGCAAACCAACAGTTAATAAGCTTTGGATTTAAGCAGCACTCAGTCCTTGTCATTTCCCGACAAGCCTTGTTTATATCCTTTTAATTCTACTTGTGGCAGACTTTATGTTGTACATATCTGTCATTTGGCCTCCACATCTCTAAAAGTATTTTAAACAACATTTTAAACAAGACCTGTTCAGTTTAGTTTGTAGTCATAAAACCTGGATGAGAATTAAGCATTTTTGAGCCATGGGTTTCCAGTTTTTGGAATAGCATTTTTCAATGTATTTCTAATTTAACATTACTTGATGTTGATAAGATTTTGACAATTTGTCCTAGAACATTAATTACAAAAAGACGAACCATAAACATACATTTTGAAGCAGTCCAATTTATTATTCAAGTAGCTAACAAGTTAATTAAAGACTATAACACAATAATGTGGGTTTACATGCTCATTTTATATAGCAATATGAAAAAAAAATTAAAACAATATGCGATTCTTGTATATAACAAAACCTAAAAGTCTCTTCAGGTAATGTAAACCCCAGATTTTATTAATAAATCAAAAAACGCTATTCTAAAAATACATAGAATTCCCCAAGTCACCTATATTAAATTGGGTCCAAAACATATTCTGTATGTTAATGTAGTCACTTCTAGGTATGCAAGCTCGATTTTATGCATTATAAAAAATAAAATAAATTGTAAAAAATTATGATCAGTTACAGAATCTAAAAATATAAAATCACAACTTCGAACAAAAAGTCCTGATGTTGAAACAAAAGTTCATTCCCATGTTAACCATTATAAATATATTTTTATTCATAAAGTTACATTATAACCTTCTCTATCTGATCAAAGAACTTCCATTAATTTTCCAGTTGTGATGACTGGATAAGGATTATTAAAAATCATTAGGGTAGAGTAAACGTCCTTTATAGTCACATTTTTTTTTCTCCCATATTCCGTATTCTTTTACAATTTTCTTGAGAAATCTCACAGGCCTGGGAAAAAAAAATCACACTTTTGCCTTTCCCTGACATTTCTAGGTTTTCCAGGACCATGGGAACACTGTATATCTTGATGCACACAACAGTGTTTCTTTATTTCATCCAAAATACTGAAATCTGTGTTTGAAATGTCGCTCAAGGCTATCTGAACTCAAGGCTACGAGTGTAAAATGGCCTACTACAACACCTCAAGGATTAAAGATCAGGCCTTTCTTAAGTCTTCTCCAAGCATTTGGTTGGCCTAAGGCACATTTTAAGAAGGCAGTGCTATAGACAATGTCATCTTGACAGACTCTTCGGTGGAACAACAGGTTAATAAGACGCTCGGCTTCGTTCAGGGGAAAAGTTTTGAACACAACTGAAGCGCTGTCGACTGCAACGCCCTAGAACGACTGAAGGAAACTGATTTACTCACGACTCGAAACGGCACTTCGAACAGCGAACGAGCAATTAATTAGTTCGCAGTAGGCCTATATCGAAGAACAACCGAAAGCATTATGATTCGCAAATGTGTTTTGCATCATTTTTAACACCACTACAACTCTCTACAGAACTGTAAATGTGGATTATCACTGTTGCCACACTGCCTAGTCGGTTTAAACTATCAATTTGACATAATTCCCACAATAACGCGAGCCATTAACATCAACGAGCTCGTTTGAGAACTATCGCGGTTCCCAGCCGCCACCTACTTTTCCCACACCAACTTGTTTTCTACCAACATTCCTAAAGTCCGACATGTCAAAATAAGATGTCATGTACGCATATGGAAACATAAATACCTTATTTCCTCGCGGGGTTCCAATTCCCTGTCGACCGCGTGTCCAGGTTTTAGGCGCAATGTGGAGAAATTTCACGCGATTATCGCTAGGAGACCCGCCCGCAGTGAAGGGAATCACACTCGACCGCTGCGCGCTGCTGCTGAATGTTGACTGCTGGAGGAGGAGGCGGTTCGGCGCTGAGGAGGAGGATCACTGCGGTCCCACCCTCCGCCACCATCAGCTGTGGAGAGCCGCTGCCCGGGAGGCGGGAGCCTCGTCCTGTACCACACACCAACCACCAACACATCGCACTGCTCTTTAGCCTGGTTCCTATTCTAATATCAGCATTTATTTTTTTGTAATAGATTATAAACAAGTCAGCACAATAAAACCACGATGATATGCATTCAGACAAGGTCTATATAATATTTTATAATTCTTAAAAATGTTGTCTTTTTATAAATATTTTTCATAAAAGCAAAGGGAATTAGTTAAGTGTTTTAAATGTATTTATTATTATTGTTGTTGTTGTTGTTGTTGAAATATTTCTTGGCCAAATCAATGGTTTAATAATTTTATGTATGCTGTTTTATTAGATTAATTGTAAGTTTCATAATTGTTTCACTGTTTAAATTGTGCTCAAACGTCTATAATAGGCAACCATTCAAAAGTTTGGGGTCAGTCAGATTTTTTCTTTTTAAATAAATTATTTTTATTCAGCAAGGATGCATTAGATTGATCAAAATATTTTTATTTAAAAATAAATGCTGATCGTTTGAACTTCATATTCATCAAAGAATCCTGAAAAAAATGTGTCACGGTTTCCACAAAAATATTAAGCAGCACAACTGTTCTGAATATTGACGACAATAATCACAATTTTTTTTTTCTTGAGCAGCAAATCTGCATATTAGAATGATTTCTGAAGCATCATGTGACACTGAAGACTTTGCCATCACATGAATAAATTTCATTTGAAAAGATATATTTAAATAGAAAACTATTTAATAATAGTAATAATAGTTCACAACATTACAGTTTTCACTGTCAAATATGCTTTATTAGCTTTCAATAGGTCTCAGCGATTTAATATGTTTTTACTTTGTATTTTTGATCAATATGAAAAGCTACACTCATGTCACTGGTGCGATATTTTTTCAAAAGGTACACTTTTGTAACTAATTTACTCCTAAACAGTGCATATTGGTACCTTAAAGGTACATATTAGTACCTAAAGTGTACATTAAAGTACCTAAATAGGACATAGGCTACTCTATAAGTACCTTTTGAAAGTGTACTTTACTGAAAGTGTACAAATAGTGGCTGCTTTTATGTTTTTATATGACTGGTCACTATATTAAACAGCATATATCATAATCCTTATTATAGTCCTTATAAGTATCTATTAATTGCTTCTAACAACAAGCTACAGTGCACGAAAATTAGTGCACCATAAACCAGTAACACCAATAACTAGGGTTGGGTACCGTTCACATTTTAACCTGTACGGTACCGGTATCGGTACCTGAATTTCGGTGTCGGTACCCAACGGTACCTTTATTCGGTACTTTACTCTCTGTGTAATTACAAAAACATTTCTCAATTTCAACATTTTGAACAATAGGGCCCTACAAACTTTTTCTTTCTTTCTTTCTTTCTGATTTTTCCAGAAATTCTTGAGATTTCTTCAGAAATTCAAATGAAGGCATTACACATTTATTTTAAATCAAATGAAAATTAAACCCTTTTATTTTTTGGCAAACAAACTGAGGTTTACGGTTGAAATTAATACATGGAAGAAAAATTGT
>NW_015646846.1:2256572-2290016 GCF_001515625.1 Sinocyclocheilus rhinocerous | reverse complement strand
CATTTATTTTAAATCAAATGAAAATTAAACCCTTTTATTTTTTGGCAAACAAACTGAGGTTTACTGTTGAAATTAATACATGGAAGAAAAATTGTGTGAATATTCCTTTAAAACATTTTTTAATAAGCTAATAATTGTATTATTTTTTAGATTAATCTGTTTGTAATATGTATTTTTATCATTTAATTGTTTTATTTAAATTTGATAGAAAATTGAATATTTAAATATGTACATTATACTTTACAAAAGTAATACAATAGTAATATATTTCTTTTACATGTTAAACCGTACTTTTATTTTGACAGGTTGCCATGAAGTTTCTGTGTGTATACAGTATAATGATGCTAGTTTTCTCAAATGAAACGGTAAAATTCTCGCGAAGTGACTCTCACAGCAACTCTGGAGATTAAGTTTTTGTGTTCATGCTAGTGATGTTAGAGACGCAGAGGCCGGAAATCACTGTGAGTGTCATGCGTGCTTCAGTATTTGTGTGGTAAACAAAACCGCGTTTCCGCCATTCATACATACAGAGGCAAGCGGAACATGCAGGATTCATATTTAAACCGTCTTTTTGAATTTTAATATTCACAGATACTAGGAGCCGGTTCAACCAACTGTCGAAGTTTGCCGAGGATTACCGAGGACTCAACAAGAATCTAATGAGCCGTGGCGAAGTTTGCCGAGGGTTACCGAAGATTCTGATGAGTGAGTTGACGATACTGTGCAAGCCTAAGGCGCGTACTAAGCATTGGAGAACATTTTAATTGTATTAAGAGCTAAAGGAATCTGGTCTGAATTTTTTAGGAAAAGGGTAGTATCATCAGCCAATTGGCTGATGATGATGAATCGGACTTTGCATCACTAGTTCATGCCGTGATTGCCGTCATATAGTGAGACGCAGAGCCCGGAAATCACCGCGAGCGTCACACGTGCTTCAGCATTTGTGTAGTAAACAAAACCACATTTTTATGAATGGACTCCGTGATCCCGTCAGCGTTTTCGAAGCACCATAAACCAATAACAAAAGTAACTAATTTCTCATGCACAATAGAGCAAATTAATGTAGCACAAAAAATAACAACATAGCCATTATAAAAAGGATAGATTTATTTAGAATTAGTCACATAATTTGCAAAGAGTAATTCTTTGACGAGTCATCATTTGAAAGGCAGAAATCAATATATATTTACTATATACTTCACAGACACAACACTGACATCAAGTAAAGGAAATAAGGTACATTCAAGGTGTACAAAAAGACATGACTGATGAAACTAATTCCAGGTTTCTCAGTTTCAGGTTTGAATCTAGATGGTTGATGGATTTGAGATTCTTTACTGACATGGTTTCAGACCAAATTAGGTTTTATCTACAGCAAAATAAACAGGTCATTCAGCTACGATGTTCATATCTACAGCAGTTCAAGCAATCAGTTCGGTTGTGAATGGAAAGCCTGGTGCACGTCAGTGACTTACACTGTACTAGATGATTTAGGTTATTTGTGAGCTTAGTTCTACAGAACTATATTTAATACTAGTTCCAGAATATAGACATTTGCATTGCTTCCATGTAAAAGGATGCCTGTTTGAACCCAAAACAGCTGAAATGAACAAAAAAACTCTGCATTCGCAGGAAATGCCCATCGTTTTTTGTTGTTGATTGCATTTTGCTATAGAAAACCTTAAACTCGGTCGACAGAAACATTCTTTGGAGACAGTCAGAGAACAGTTAGGAAATATAATCATCAGTTTAAATTACAGCTCAAATGGATTCTGCTACATATAAAGTGCTTCGGTTTTTATTTCCCTTGCCATCAGGGCTTTGATTTTTTAGCAGTATTGGCTTGTTCCTTTTGCCACACTGAGATTCAGATTCAAACTCGTGTTAAAGAATACTCAAACGTTACGAGCCCTACCGTCCCGTACTGACTTGCAGAGGTGCGTTCGACAAATCGGAAAGGAAATGGAGAGCGAGAGGAATGGCACTTGATGATGTCACCTCACACCTGACATGGGCTTGACGATATTCATGGTATGACTCGGAGGAGAAGTAGGAGGACAAGGGGAAGTTGCATTTAACGTCTCTCGTATCCAAGCCATCTGACTGATTGAAAATGGATTTCTTGGTTTTCCTAGCCCTTTCTCTGGGATGGAGCCAGGGACGCGTGTCCTGGTGTGCTTGTCCAGTGAAGGTGGACCAACCTGGTCATGTCTCCAACTCTGCCCCGGCCAATGGAATGACAAACACGGTGATGTCATCACCTGAGCCAAGTCTCTCATTGGGCAGGCGCCAGCCTCGCTCCTTCAGGACTCCACGTGAGCGCATCAGGAGGTCTTGTGCTGCTGAAGTGTACCTTTAAAAGCATGACAAACATGGTTTCAGCATTTGAGCATTAAAGTAAATAAAAAATGACAACAGAGGGCCTTGGTGACGACAAACTGTACACTGACATCTACTGGTGTAACTACTACAACACACCCGATTCAGCAAATGATCATCCTAACTATGCATAGTTATATATACTTACATTCAAAAGTAAGTCATTTTTTCAAAATTTTTTTTTTAAAAGAAATTAATACTTTTTATCTAGCAAGGATGCATTAAATTGATCAAAAGTGACAGTAAAGACATTTATAATGTTACACAAGATTCCTATTTCATATAAATGAAAATATAAAACACATTTTATATTATTAGATACAATATAATAATATAATGCAATATAATTATGCAATATATATATATATATATATATATATATATTGCATAATTATATTGTATTATATTATTATATTGTATCTAATAATATAAAATGTGTGTGTGTGTGTGTATATATATATATATATATATATATATATATAAACATTTCTGAATAAATAAATATAATTTTATTCATCAAAGAATTCTGGGAAAAAAATGATGGTTTCCACAATAATATTAAGCAGCACAACTGTTTTCAACATTGATAATAATAAATGTTTTTTAGCACAGAACAGCATATTAGAATAATTTCTGAAGGATTGCGTGAAACTGATTCAGCTTTGCCATCACTTAAATTACATTTTAAAATGTTAAATATTAAAATATTATAACAAAATATTAAATATGACAATAATATTTCACAATATTACTGTTTTTACTGTATTATGGATCAAATTAAAGCTGTATTGACAAGCATGAGAGACTTTAAAGACAAAAAAAATCTACCAACCTTTTGAACTGTAGTGTAGTTACATTTTATTATTTGCATTTACAATATTTTTGTGAATGTGTGGGGGAAATGTGTGCTGTCCATTATGGCGAATTGAACTGATCTCCAGGAGATCTACCTGTGATCAGGTCAGTTACGATGGAAAGATCTAGCGCTTACCTCATGGGATCATTGGGCTCACGACCAGACAAGAAAGTCGATACTGCATCGGCAACATCTCTGTCAGCTGTAACATCCCATAGTCCATCACTACCCATGATCAGGACATCATCAGACCCATGTTTGTGCTCAGAGATGTTGTACACCTTGACCTAGATATGAGAATGATAGTATATTATTTTGATGCTGTTATGCTTCATATACCATATATTTTTTATTTACACAAAAACAGGTTTGAAATAACATGAAACATTTTGGGTGAACTGGCCATTTAAATCAAGAAGTGACTCAATAACTAGTAGCTAAACGACTATTTGAATGAGTAAATAAATGACCTTGCATAAAATATATCCAATAATATACTCACTTCTGGGCAGCAGGATAGGAAAGGTTTGATATGAATGTTGGAGTTGTACACTTTCAAGTCGTGATCCCCTAAACCACGCGTTACTCCAATAGTAGCCATGACTCGAGCCTAAGAGCACACAAACACACACACACACAGCTGGAGATTTATGTGCTGTTAGAGCAAAAAGGTTATTTTATATTCATACAAACTTCATCAAACGAGACATTATTCTGGCCTACAACTGGCAGAACATTTTAGCAATTCCAATTTGCAACACCTCACTGCTCCTGCTTTGTAATAAATAGCTGTGAAAACTGCAGAAAAAAAGCTTCAGACGCCTTCATTAGATTATATGTTGGGTCTGTAACAAATGTTACCATTATGCAGCTTTAAATAAAATGCATTTACAGCACCTGGACCTTTTGAAATTAAAAAGAAGCAGAACTATTCGCTTACCTTTTTCCCCTCCCCATAAATCAGCGGGAACTTGAGATCGTCTTCTACAATTGTCTTATATGCCCTGAAATAATAACAGGTAATGGTTATGAATGTAATAAAACCAAAGACTTAAAGTTTTATATACAGTATATGTAAATAAAATAACAATTTATGTTATAAAATTAAGCCTGCTTTAGAATTACCAGCCAGTCATTGTGTGGTCTCTAAAAAGCATCTTCTTGCCGAGTTCACTGTGTTGGATACGTCTGGGGAATTCAATATGTGTAAACTCATTCCCAAGCAGCTCCGGTTTGAGGAAGCCCTAGACAAAAACAGCACAAACACGATGGAAGTGTAACGGTATTGAAGATCTAATAGAAATGGAGCAGACATGATAAATGAATGAACAGGATTTAGAATGAAATGGAAATTATAATAGGACAATCACACCAGATGACGCACCAGGTACTGTAGCCGCTGTCTTTCACTTTCTGGTGTGAATTCATAGGACATTGGGATGACCTCACTGTTTCGGACAATTATGGCTCTGTGGGAAAATAACATTGGAAATTTTACAAGTGTTTCTAAGCCATTTATAAAAGACTGGATGATACTGTAAATAGTAAGTTACATATACTATTTACAGTTCCATACAGTACCTAATGCAATTATTTTCTCATTTATTGATAAAATCCCCTAGATTATCACCATTGCTAACTGTCACAGTCATTGAGTCACTTCTTTGCAAAATTAACATGTTTTGGAACGTACTGCTGCAATAACAGTAAAACAGAAGAAGCATTGTCTCCTTAGAGACATATTAATGGCATCTTTTCATTTCAAGCAACAACAATTTCCTCCATATTTCATTAGACAGAAATTTCAATATTTACTGAGGCAATAATAATACTGTACAATGTCCTTCTATAACAAAAATACATTAAACTTTTATGATTTGCAAGTTCACAGTCTAAAATTGGCATATTGGCAAGATTAGGTTCGGCATTCAACCTCATTTATTTTGTATAATAAGCTTTTTGATGCACATTTCTTTCTTTTATCTAAAATATAAAGACCTCTTAGATTGCTAATATGTGACCCTGGACCACAAAAGCAGTCTTAAGTCGCTGGGTTATATTTGTAGCAATAGCAAAAATACATTGTATGGCTTGACCCTTATGACTGGTTTTGTGGTCCAGGGTCACATATAACATGCACATTTATTCACTGTATCATTTAAGTCCTCCTACCTGCTGTCTCCAGCGTTTGCTACGTAGAGTTTCCCCAACAAGTGAATTGCAATCAGGGCACAACAGCCACCAGAGATGTTGAAAGATTCTTTCTCCTTTTCTATCAGGTCATCCTATAGAGTGGGACACACAGACACAGATTCAGTTTTCTCATCTATTTGCACACATCTGCACAACAGTGCAAAATCACAATATGAATTCTGTGTATAATGCCCAGTCTTAACGTTTAAACATCTGTGCCAACAAATAAAATAATACATTAATCTATCACTGTTCAAATGGACAAATAAATAGACATATTTTGATTTTTTATTCATGTTTAAAATGTATACAATATACAAATAATACAATAATAACTTTAAACTGCATTTTTAAAAACACACAAAAAACATGACTCGCTTTAGAGAGGGGTGTCTTAAAATTCAGTGTGCTTATATTGTGAAAAAAAGAACCCGGTTTTCAAAATTGCGTGTTAACAATTGAAAAAAAACTGTAAGCAAAGCGGCAAAGGGATAAAGAAAAATAGCTGCCAAATGCTTTATAATTATGCATTTTAAATGTTGCACTTAATTATTTGTTGCATCTACCAACATATCATCATGAATTAAATAAATTTAAAAATAATAAATAATTCAATAAATTGTTTTAAATATCCGTCAGTTTAAACAATGATTCATTTTTAAATTTACATTTGTCTTTTTGAATACATTGATCATTTATTTTATTTTTTAATGACACACTTAATGCATTATAGATGTTGCACTTTAAAATTATATATCAATTTATTATTTGTTACATCTAATAACATTTAAACATGAATTAAATAAATGGTTTCAAATTTATTTACATTTGTATTTTTGAATAAACTGATAATTCCTTTTATTTTATTTTTAATTTGCACCCCTAGTCCTTCATAAAGTCCACAGGCGTATCTTATCATTTACAGTTCTCACCATCTGTCTGAAGGCGGTCTCTATGATCCCCATCACCAGGCTCTCCACACTGATGTCTTTCTCCATGTGGAACCGCGGCTCATCCAGGAGCCCATCTTGCTTCTCTCCATCTAAGCAGGCCCCTTTCTTTGCCTCAGCCTGGAAGGGACTCCCATTCTTAGCCAGACAGATAGGTGGAGGACTGTTTTGATTTTCGAGAAGATGGGCCACATCACAAAGCCGATCGCGGATGATACATTGGAGAAGTTTGGATGCCATGAGAGCAGCACCAGAGCCGGCGTGTCCATCAAACACTCCCCAGAAGTGCATGGGAATGCCTGTGGTGTCCTGAAGGGATGAGAAAGGACAAGGTGTGTAATTTCTGCACCATTAGCGGCATGAAACAGAACTGCAATAATTACTTTTTTCCCCTCCTGTACACTGTCATTGTTCAAATAATCAGGTCTTATGCAATTAGGTATATTATATTAAACATTTAATAATAATATAACAAATATAACAACAACAATAATATAAAAAAATCTATATATAATTTAATATAATACACCCACTTGGATAAGTTTGAGACTGGTCTACCTGATTGATTGATTGATCGATCGATTTAATGAAATTATATAAATTATAATATAAGTAAATATATGTAAATGTAAAAAATACATACAATTAATAAATAAAATGACTATAAACGACTATCAAGTAGCTTATTCTAAACGTATGCAATTGGCTGTATTATTTTAAATAATTGATTATTTTAACAATTTATCTAGAATGAATTTATTTATTTATTTTGTGTTTTTGTGTGTGTATAATTGATTATTATTAGTAATGATTTATATAAATATATAAAATATAATATACATAATTTAACACATAAAATATACAATATATATTTATTATAAAGAACGCATGTCACACCTCTGTTCATCAATTTGCACTGGCTACCAGTAGCTGCTTTTATTGTCCTCATTTGTAAGTCGCTTTGGATAAAAGCGTCTGCTAAATGACTAAATAAATATATTTTATAAATATAATATAATGTTATAATATAAAGAAATAATGTAAATTAAAAATATATATACTTTTTTAATTTATCTATTCAGAATTACTTTGGAAAAGATGTGTTTTATTTTTATGCTTTTTAAGATGCTTCATAATGTTTTAGTTACAGTTTCTACCAGTAGGGGCTAATTTGGATCATGCTAACTATCTGAACATTGACCTCTTGCTTCAAACTAACAGAGCAATGTTTCGAATGAGCCACAAAACCACAATGTTTACACTCTTTGGGAGCTCAAACTACCAGTGGCTTACTTATAGCTGTACTTTAGCTGGAATAGGAGAAAGTATTGTAAAAAAAAAAAAAATAATAAAAATAAATAAATAAAATTTAATTCATTTAAAAAAGTATACGCTTCCCCTTTAATAATTTGCCATACCAAAAGGTAGTAGTTTTGAATAAACCAATCACACTAGCAGATTAGTCTGGGACATAGATCAGTTATACAATTTAGAAAATTTTCAACAGAAAACTTTTGACACAATAGACCAATCAATATCAAGTATTTCAGAGAGCAATGTAAGATGGTACAACAACATGTAAAGCCTTTTCAAAACCACAGGGGGGCATCTGGACCCATTCCATAGCTTTTCTAGAAACACTCTCCAATCTCAATTTCCTGTCATTACTTGTTGACGAGATTAACTCAGAGAGCTTACACACTATGTCCTTCGAAAAAGAGTAGGGGTGTAACCCCGGCATCCTGGCCAAATTCGCCCATTGGCCTCTGACCATCATGGCCTCCTAACCATCCCTTATCTGCTGATTGGCTTCATCACTCTGTCTCCTCTCCACCAGTAAAGCTGGTGTATGGTGGGCGTTCTGGCGCAATATGGCTGCCGTCGCATCATCCAGGTGGATGCTGCACACTGGTGGTGGTTGAGGAGATTCCCCCCTTCTATGTAAAGCGCTTTGAGTGCCCAGAAAAGCGCTATATAAATGTAAGGAATTATTACACTCGCTCAGTCATGTCAGATCAACAGCCAGCTGGGAAGGCCGGCAGCATCAGCAAACGGTTGTAGCTGGATCTCTGATTCTAAAAAGCAAGAGGTCCAAGTCAAGTGAATATGTGGCCTTGCTATCCTTTTATCTGCCATTTATTTGTCTGTATATAGACTCTTGCAGACAGGCAGCGCAGCAGATGATAGGATGATGTAATTGATTTAGAGCAGTTGAGAGGGGTATTAAGTGGGGGAGGGCAGTGAAGAGAAGAGAAGTGAGAGGTCAGCGTCCTGGTTAACAAACTCTCGTGAGTAAACACAGCTGGAGATTAACAGTCCATTTCTGATTGTTGGAAACTGCCTACAAATGAGATCTCGTCAATGAACTCAACTGTTTCTTGTACGCATCAATGAGATTAAATAGAGAGCAAATAGCAACCATAAAGCAACATGATAATAAAACTCCTTGGCAACCATCCACAACACCCTAGCAACCATATGGCATCATGCTCAGAACACATTAGCAACACCCTGGCAGCCACCCACATACATTTTCTCCAATTAAATGTCAAAATCTAGTTCTATACCTTTTACGGTCAACAAAACAGAATACAGATCAACCATTGTCTCATTTTTAAAGTATCCTATGCAATTTTACTAATACATTATATGAACATAAGTGAGAGGGCTCTTATTATGCCCTTTTACGAAGTCTTGATTTAGTTTTTTGGGGTGTACTAGAATAGGTTTTCATGCTCAATTGTTCCCAAAACGCAATATTTTTCACATATTTTATATTATTGCAGCACCTCTTTTCCCACTCTGTCTCAAACACCCTGTTTACTTCCTGTTTCGCTGAAGCTCCCACTTCCAAAAAACGAAATGTGCTCTGATTGGTTAGCTGGCCCAGTGCGTTGTGATTGGCGAACCACGTGTTCCGGAAATGTCACGCACAAGTGTGACGCACACGACCTGAAAAGTGAAACCAAAACATTTTGATCGCCATCTGGTGTCTGGCTGCAGCATAGGTCATAAACCCCGCCCTCTCCATGTAAACGAATGGGAAGTGAGCCGAACTAAATAATCAAATTACACAAATACATTTTTCCCAAAGATGGTTTCCATCATTTTAGGTAGTCCTTTTTACAGTCTATGGTCACACCCCTTACCATAACCATGAGTTTCATCCGCTCAGCTGTAAATATTAACAATGGCGTCAATTTTGCCATACTAATTCAGACGCTGACAGTATTTACAAACAAGAGAATCGTGCAGAACCTTTGCAAGCATGGATTTTACAGTAAGTTTCAGACTGGTACAGTATGTTTTTTTTTGGGGGGGGGGTCGCTTAACATGGCGACAATACGCAACTAAAGCAGCTCTTCTTCTTCGTCTTCTCTAGCGCGGCTTGACCAGGCCTCGCACCCTTTTTTGCGTATTCCGTTGGTGGGAATTATTTAAATGAGTGACATTGTGACTTCACAATATCCAGAAAGAAGCGTGTTGTAGTCTGACCGAGCCGTTTGTTGTAGTTCTTCAAAAGTATTTACTGTTAAAGAGAATATCTCTTAGAATGGATTTTAAGCTTTGTAACCTTGCAGATCTTTTTTTCTTATTCTCAAACAGCAACATTACACACTAAAGTTTAAAAAAAGAGAAAACGTATAACTGGACCCCTTTAAGAGAGAGGAATGTAACAGGGAGAATTACATCAGACCACACAATACCAAAGTCTTTGAACAGACGCCAAAATCCTCCTTATTCAATTCGCAATGCAATATTATCTAAGAAGACGTTTTCCCACTTTTGCACTGGATTACATGTGTTATTATGGGATAAGACGGAGCGGACGTAAGGGTCAGACTGCGGATGAGGATCAGAGAGATCAGAGTCATAAGTCCAGGATAGGTGAAAACACTACTAGACCACATCACATGATCAAAACTCTCACACGGAAAAAAAGAAGTTTCACTTCAACATGCTCGCTGAGACACAAAGGCCTTTTGAATGTCAGCTTGTATTGGAAACTTCAGCTTTATTTATATAATTTTAGATCTGCAATTACGCAATGAAGCACACAGTGCTGTTCTATATTTTGATTTAGTTTTGAATAACTATTGAGTTTGGCAAGACAGCTATGAGCAGTGTACTAACCAAGAACCAGAACAAGTTTATTGGTGGATTGGTGCATTTCAGATGAACCACTACCAGCTTTTGTAGGCACCTGCTTTATTTCTGACTTCAAAAGGTAGTCAGTATACTTGCTGAAAGCTATTTTACCTTTCATAATGATCACCAAGGGGTTCGGTTCAGAACTGAATTTTGGTCAATTTCAAGAACTTTATTGTTCTGTAATGTAGTTTCAAAACGGCAGGCTTTCCAATTATATCTGGATTTTCTTTCAATTTAGATTAGATTTCATCAACAGATGCCTGAGCTCAATGGGATCTCCAGGATCAGTGAGTTCAGTGCTCCATCAGCAAGCTAAATCTTTCATAATCTTACCTGAGACAAGTTTTATCCAGTTCAACTGATCCACAACAGTTCCATTAAAAAGTAGATTAGGGATATTTTTATTGATCTGTTTCAGTGGGTTCATAAATATTGATACCAAGAATTGAAGCGCAGTGAAGACCCGCCTCACCATTGATTTCAATGGAGTTTGGCTTTAGCAATATTTTCATGCAAACAGTCTACATCCTGCATTGGTCTTTTTCGGATGCTGTGTCAAAGACTTACAGTACTTACCCCACTGTCCTCCTGTAACATGGAGCTGCGCTGCTGCTTACTACTCATCTTCCTGATATACAGCAGCTCACAGGAAGCCTGGTCTTCATTCAGCATGCTCTTCCCAGCATTTATCACCCTGAAAGAGAGACCAAATCACTTATTTAAAAAAATGGTGAAATATTGAAATAAATATTTTCTATTTGAATATATTTTAAAATGTAATTTATTTCTTGGATGCAAAGCTGAATTTTCAGCATCATTACTCCAGCGTTGAATGTCACACGATCCTTCAGAAATCCTTCTAATATGTTGATTTGCTGCTGATTTGCTCCAGAAATATTTCTTATTATTATCAATGTTGAAAAAAGTTAATATTTTATGCGGAAACCATGATACTTTTTCAGGATTCTTTGATGAATAGAAATTTCAAAACAACAGTATTTATTTTATATATATTATTTTCCATTATACTGAGTTGGAAAGAGTTATCTTTAAACAGTCTAAATAATGCTACTGTATGGAGCTTTAAATTGTCCAGGATTTCTTTTACCACACAAGAGAGGGAAAAGAGTATCCCAGAATGACACAGTAATCTGACCCACCAGGCAGAGCTGGTCTGGCCTAGCAAACCTGATCCATATACGAAAGCATACAGTGAGAGATTAATAGAGTTTATACTAGAGTGTAAAAGAACAAATGATGTCAGAGGGTTCATGATCAGTGCTACACTGCAATTCTGCACAGTATAGTCTCATAAATTGTAGTATAAAAAAGTGTATGTTCTGTAATGATAAGAAAAACATGTAAAGTTTGCCTCAGCTGCAAGCATGAAAAAAAATTATGGTTTCACATAGAGACCAGGTAATGTATGATGCAGTGAGCGACACAATGACCTTTGCTGTTTGCCGCAACCATGCATCAAAAATAAACAGCTAAACAATTCTATTGTCATAGGGACACAATTTATAGTTTTATAGTTTATGATATCTATGTACTAGCAGGTTCTGTGTTCTATCAGTAATTTGTATAACTATTTACACACACAAAAAAAGCCCTTTTCCCTCTTTGCAGGTGCAACTAATTGTGTTCACCTAAAACAATAACTTTCAGATATGACACCTATTATGCAGCTGAATAACATTTCTAGTATGACGGCAGTCTAACATGAAGAGAAGCCATTATTTCCCAAATCTGGATTATAAAAAGCTATTCTCTTCCTAATCTGCTGAGAGCAGTAAGATGCTTCAGAGGCCACAGCCATGACCCAGCAGACCTGACCAGATATTTAGAAATGTTAGGGCTCAAACTTCAAAAGTTTGTGACTATTACTCAATATTTCTTCTACAAATGGTTCACTAAGCAGTTCAAAAGTCCAGACTGATTATTTAAGCTCTGACCATGGAAAATAATCAAAAGCGTTATCAGAAAGCAGGCCAGTTTTGGGTATACAACAGTACTTGTATCAAATAAGTCGACACATCATCTAAATTAAAAATGTAAATGATTTTTAAACAATATAGCCACAATCAGCATAATTGTAATGTATAAACATTAATTTTTTGTAAAGCTGCTTTGAAACACTTTATCGTGAAAAGTGCTTTACAAATAAATGTGAACTGAATTATGCTACACATTTGTATACATGCTTTATGCTGTGGTTTAACGATTAGATTCAGCTGACAAAGTCCCATTACAAGCTCCTCTCAAAAGAGGAAGTCTCTCCTTGCAGCAAGTTCCTCCTTCTGAAGTCACTTTACTTCTGCCACATTAGGTTTCAAAACAGTACAATTTCTTTAAATGTGTTTAAATCAAGTGAAGCACAACCGTACATGTACTGTAAAGGAAGCAGAACTAAAGTCATTGTCTGTGGAAAATACAGAGTAGAGCAATGAGGTAAAGTCACAAAACTGAACCCTTTATTAGCAAGGCCCCAGTTACCCCAGTTGCGTTCTTACGGACCAAAAATTCACAAATTAAGCATTAGCGTTAGTTCTGGCAGGGCACGTGAGTCAAGCTTGCATCAGCTGATTCTCAGCTGATCACATCTACCTATAGGAATACGACACCTATCGCGGCATTCCTATATAAGCTCTATTCAGTATTATTCAGCAGCTTTTCAGCTTGCTCAGGAGCAAATTACCCTCCTCCATCCCCAGCTCCTCCTTTCGCCACAGTCAGGACTTGGCTTTCTGATATTCCTTGCTAATCAGACTCCTTTATCTTGAATAAAGTGTTACACTTAAATATCATTAAGTACATTAATGATATCTGCCTTGTTCTGTTCTGTTAACCCTAGGGGGGTTATTATTGCTGCTCTCCCTGCTCATTCAAGACAGGCTGCATGGATGGGCAGGGAGTTTTTTGCCCAGAACAGAACCATACCGCCAAACCAAACTTTATGCTAAGTATCTATCATTTTGACGATAGTGGTCCTGACAGAACTAGAATTTCTCGGGTGACTTTGGTTAACTGACAATGGTTTTCTTTCTTGAGAAGAGCAGTCAGTATTTCTCATGCTAAGACCGTAGTGCTTTTCTGAAGGATCCCCATTACTTACATTAAAAAAATAGGGGCTAAAGTTTTTTTTAACGAAGTTCTTGATAATTTCAGCATGATGTTAAGTTTGTGTAGCACACATTTAGTGCAAATTTATTTATGAACCTGTCACAAACAAAAAACAAAAAAATCATGGTTTGGAAACAAAATTAGTTGTATATTGCAAAAAAAAAAACATTTTGAAATATTTCTTAGAAACATAAGAAATTTTTTTTTTTACTGAGTGATTAATTACATGGCATTTAAAAAAAAAACAAAGCTGGTATGGTGTGTAAATTCCAAATGAGAACAATATCATGATTCACATCATTGATCTGACACTCTCAGAAGAGTTTCAATAATGCAATGCATCTTCAGGCATATATACCACATATGTAAACATAATGTCTTAATTTAAAGACATTCAAAAGTCAATTTTATCAGTCCTAGATTTATAAAATGTACCCTGAGTTATCATAATCTATGTCACACAGGAAATGTGTGCTCACAACTATCCTTCCTCGTGCGATAAAAGCGGCTGTAGAGTAGTATCCTTAATCAAAACCAATAACTACTTTCAGTGACTTTTTAAAAGAAAATTACTATGTGCATTATATAATTGTGTATAGTTTTAATAATCACATTGCTGTGAGCTCAGGAGAGGGATGCAGCTTTAATATAATTCGAAAAACCTGATGAGCAATTCTTCACCTCCACCCACTGTGTTTAAGAATAGAGAATAAATGAAAACCTTTTTATGGCACTGTGTATCTTGAATTGTGCCTGCTGACTTAGTTGTCAAGTAGATTAAAAAGCAAAGGAATAAAAGAGTATTCCATTATTTGGCTGATTAATATTGTTTGCACTGACCCATCCTTCAATAGCCACACAGAAATGTGCCACACAAACTGTTCAGGTCAAACTTAAATGATTTTTGAAGGGATTCTTTAATACAAAAAAGTGAATGTTTTCAAAATTGACTAGGTTTTACCATACAAATTAGACAATGCACAGTGTCAGCATGCTAATTAAAGCACTGTTGCTAAAGATATCAAAACTGAAACATGAAAGGGAAAAAATTTATATAAACTAGTCTAACTCACTAATTGACTAGTTGTTGGGTGACTGAATGACTAGTATTGACCCATCCCCACAGAGAACCAGAGACTGTAATTTACTTGCAGTCATACATTTATTGACAGGAACTCATCTATTGTGGCGTGGGTGCTCGCTGGATCTGTTTAACTTTGCCAACTTGGCAACACCATGTTCATAGAAAACCAATCTCCTTGAGCCACAGTGGATGACTCAGCAATATCTTATAAAGAATAAGTGTGTGTGTGTGTGTGTGATTAAGAGTAAAAAACAGGAGTTGAGCAATCTGAGGTGTCTGCAATGCTGCCCTTTAATCTGAAGCCCACAATTTGTCTTTAAAGTCCCCATGAAATCAAAATGAAAGTTTTTTTGGGTGTTAGTATCAATATGTTAGTCTTAAGGTTATCTTAAGTCTTAAGGCAGTGTGCTCCAAAACAGTGACAAAATTCGCATTTAGAAGATATAAGCATTCAAAGGTAATTTACCTGCAGTCATACATTTATTGACACTCACTCATCTATTGTGGCGTGGGTGCTCGCTGGATCTGTTTAACTTTGCCAACTTGGCAACACCATGTTCATAGAAAACCAATCTCCTTGAGCCACAGTGGATGACTCAGCAATATCTTATAAAGAATAAGTGTGTGTGTGTGTGTGTGTGATTAAGAGTAAAAAACAGGAGTTGAGGAATCTGAGGTGTCTACAATGCTGCCCTTTAATCTGAAGCCCACAATTTGTCTTTAAAGTCCCCATGAAATCAAAATGAAAGTTTTTTTGGGTGTTAGTATCAATATGTTAGTCTTAAGGTTATCTATAAGGCAGTGTGCTCCAAAACGGTGACAAAATTCGCAATTAGAAGATATAAGCATTCAAAGGTTGCAGTTCGTCACTTCCGCCAAAACGGCTCAACGATTTTATTTTTTTTTTTGACGTCACATCGTACTTCAGCTTCTCGTCAAACTTTCTGTCCAATCAAATGCTCTCTAGAATCCGAAGCGCCCGCCCCCTACACTATAGACGCTGAAGCCTTGGCTGAAATCGGTCACTTGTCCACAGAATTAGTATTTTCTGTACAGTGAATGGCACGTAGTGCTCTATATAGGGGACAGAGATCGATTCAAACAGTGTAAATATGCTTTCCACTGAGGAAAAAAGGAAGTCTGGTTTCGCGCTGTGTCACGCTAAGCACCGCACCGCGCACACACTCTGCTCCGGTCCAGAGACACGATAGCACGGAGCGGATCACATGCGCGAGTCGGCACAGACACAAAATGTATTGGAGCTATTTGAATTCTACACAGAATGTTATATTTTATAGCAATATGGATGAGATTGTGGCTGGCATACCCTGTCAAATGCGGCTTTACGGAGCTCAATGGCTCTGAACGGCTCTAGCCCAAGCTGTGATATAAACGAACGCTATTGGCTATTTTAAAAAGGGGCGGGGCTGCTTGATATGTCCCGCCCTGTCTTCCTGTTTCAGTTAAAATGACGTCAACACAGAGTAATGCTGCGTGTTTCTAAGCATTTCAGGGGACCTTTAAAGGTGCAGTAAGTTATTTCTGAGAAATGCTGTTGAAAGTGGATCGGACTGTGCATCAAAACACACTTCTAACCAATCACCAGTAAGGGGCATGTCCACTCATGATAGGGGAGTTGCCTGTGCTGCATAGCATGTTTGTGAATTTGGGGGCAGTTAAGATAGAGGTGTGATCATTTTGGGTAGGGGTGTGTTTGTTTTGTGATTTCAAATATCAACAGCGTTTCTCAAAAATCACTTACTGCGCCTTTAAGATTCTGTCAGAATTTAAAGGGATGGTTTGCTCTCATATACAAACCTGTATGAATTTCTTTCTTTTCAGGAACTAAAAAAGGACAAATTTGTAAGAAATGTTGCTGTCTGCAATTACAATGAAACTTCAAAAAAACTGCAATAGCACTATAAAGGTATTATAAAATATTATTGTGTGCTGTAGTCTTATGAAGCCTCACAATAGCATGTGTGAGAGAAACAGACATTTAAATAATTATTCACTGGAAATAGTCCTTATTTGGACTATTTTGAATCCAAAGAATCAGTTGATTCAGTTTACAAAACCATTTTGAATTATTAATTTATGAATCGACTCCCTGATTCAGTGATATCTGGTTAACATTATCAATAGACTACAGTCAGTATGGCGCCATATTTAAATTTTTGACAGGAATGAAAACGAGGCTGTGAGTGATAGAACTCCAGTGCATTCAATGGATTGTACTGTTATTTTTATGCCTTTCTGAGAAAGCTTTCAGCAGAAAAATACTCCATAAACTGTTTTGAAAGTTGTGAGTTGTTAAAATTACATGATCTAGGCCCTTTGTATAGTGCGTGCCATTGTAAAAACTGCCTCACAGCCATGCTTTCATCCATATTAAATTCAACAAGGCATCTAACCTGATTAAAGTCTATGAAGATTGTATTCTGGAGTCTTTGGTCTGTCTTCAAAACATATCACACAAGATATATAGAACACTTCCAAGATACTTTTATGGTGCTTTTGCATATTCTGGAAGCTTTAGTTCTCAATTAATTGGAATTGCATGGAAAACAGCAAGTATACAGTCTTCTTGTGTTTTTCTAGTTGCATATTTTATTCTGAAATACATCACATTAGAACTAAAAGTGACTGTGAAGACTGTTTCATGTTGACTTGAACTTGCTGCTCAAAATGATCACAATCAATGTGAGCTAAAACCTTTTGTTTATAAGTTTACCTTTGTTTGCTAGCGTGTGTATGTGAGCACATGCTAAAGCTACCAGCTACAAAGTCTGTTTGTTTCGACACTTGAGAGAATGCACTCAGTTTCAATTGCTGTCATCACACGCCCTCAAACAAAGTTCTCCTCTTGTACTGTGGTTAATAATAGATTAAATAACCAGAGGCTAACCAGGCTTATTTCAGTATCAGGGTCTGTTCTCACCCAGTCTCTCTTTCTTCAGCTAGCTCTTCCTCACACTGGGCTCAGAGAGTGACTGTGAAGACTGTTTCATGTTGACTTGAACTTGCTGCTCAAAATGATCACAATCAATGTGAGCTAAAACCTTTTGTTTATAAGTTTACCTTTGTTTGCTAGCGTGTGTATGTGAGCACATGCTAAATCTACCAGCGACAAAGTCTGTTTGTTTCGACACTTGAGAGAATGCACTCAGTTTCAATTGCTGTCATCACACGCCCTCAAACAAAGTTCTCCTCTTGTACTGTGGTTAATAATAGATGAAATAACCAGAGGCTAACCAGGCTTATTTCAGTATCAGGGTCTGTTCTCACCCAGTCTCTCTTTCTTCAGATAGCTCTTCCTCACACTGGGCTCAGAGAAGGTCTATGTCACATAAATATTACAATTTTCCCAAACAACCTAACATTATATTCATTAATTTGATGGTATGACTCAAAGACTGCTTCATCATCCTGGCTTTGATCTTGGCCACTGTTTGCAAGTATGGCCTTGATCTTCACTCAACAGAACACACCTGATGAAAGTCAGGGTTCCTATCCCTTTTGACCATGACTTTTCCTGTTGCCTGTATTTACTGCATTAAAAAAAAAGTTGTTTTATAAAAAAAGTTTTCTTCTGAGATTACAACTTGAGTCCTTTATCACCCATTATTCACCTGTATCAATGTGACATTACTGAAATATTTTTGCTCATATCTGAAATAGTTATTTTTAATTATTAATATTTAATATTACTTTGTAATATTTACATTTTTTATTGAAAAATATTATGTTGTTAAAGAGACTAAAATAAATAAAAAACTCTAAATCTAAAATGTATTATAAAATCTTATTAAGTAATTATTATATTAAGTAGATACTTACTATATAGCAAACATAAACATACGTTTGCTATATGCACTATAGGTAACATTCACAATCAATTATTTTGATCAACACCAGTTTGCTTCCACCTAAATTTTCTTCTTCTTATTATTATTATTTTAATTCCCCAACTAGGAAAGTCATAAGTCCTACGATTTCGTTTGGAAATGACACCATTAGGTTCACTTTACTCCTAAATACCATAATTTGGACATGACTTGAATGCACCAATAATATAGGGCTTTAGCGCCCTAGTGCATCACTGGAACCCGGGACAATGTTCCCAGTAATGCACAATGACTAAAGAAATTCCCATTCATTTTTAAGATTTTTAAAGACTCTAGTAGGCCAGGAAATCAGGCATTTGCAGGTTTTTAAAACTGTATGTTGTCTCAGCTGCACAGGCAGTGGGAATGTACTGTACTGTGGTATATTGTACATCCTGTACTGTGGTAAAGATACATTCAACGAGTGCTACAGTATCCTACGTATAAACGATGCGTATGACCTGACGTGCACCATTTTCATGTTTAAAATTTAATGATTAGTTCAGTAAACTGTAAGCTACGTCATCAGTGCAGGTATAACGCATTCCAGCGAAAACGGACTCTAGAGCGCTTGGAGGAGGAGGAGGAGGATGATGATGATGATGATGATGAGCCTTTGCCCTTGGTTAGGCGTGACATAACCTTCCTCGCCAATGACGTCACTCCAACCGTATCGTTTTTAACCAACAATTCATTTATTATGCGCATCTAAGACAAAAATACACGACTCACTCGGCGTAACCCGTTCGCCAGGGCAGCCTGCTGTCTCTTTATCTATTCCTTCTCTTTCTAGCGTGTACTTATTTGAACAATGTCTAAAAACTTGGTATTACAAGCACTTCCTGTATCTGTTTGCCTCTTTTAAGAAGAATCGCTTTATGTATCCCCCAATTGTAAGTCGCTTTGGATAAAAGCGTCTGCTAAATGTCTAAATGTAAATGTAAATATATAACTCACAGTGGAAGTGGCTGTTTACTGGGTGAGTAAATGACAGATTTTATTTATTTAAAGGGATAGTTTAGTGAACTATCCTTTTAAGACAGAATACAGGATACACTCTCTGTTGTTATAATAATAACAGGCTATAAAACTTAGGTTTAAAGCTTTAAATTGTGTAAAAGTTGAAAATTAGCCAGCTGGCTAACACACATTTACATTTACAGAAATGTTGATTAATGTGTGTTATCCCTATAAATAAAGAAAAATAAAAAAAAGAAAAGTATGTGTGATAATAAAGGAAATGTGTACTTTTGTAAGGGACTGGATTTAAGATTTTAATTTATGACAATACCAACAGGCTAAATAAATGACAGACAGGTAGATAGATAAATAGACATATGGATGGATGGATGGATGGATGGATAGATAGATATAAAATACAAATAAAAAAATGAAAGGCCTACAATGAAAGCAGCTTTTTTCAGGGTGAGTAAACAATGACACACACACACACATATATATATTTATTTATTTAAATTTTTTTTAGTGAACTGTACTTTTAAGCAAAATACAGGATACACTCCCTTGGATGTGGATATCAAATGTGACACATTAGCATGTGATTTTGCATCATTAAAACATCTTTGTAGTCAAATGTGTCTTTGACAAGCTCTCTGGGAGTCCAGTGTTTCCCATGAGATGCCTTGAAGTGAAATGACGCACTAATAACTATATTTGAAAACCTGTGGCTTTGTTTTCTCAGTGACGCAGTCCGAGACAAGAGAAATATGCTAAATCAAAGATGCTTTCAGATGTTCGCTATTCTCTCAGAACCTTGATGTGCTTCTTCTGAAGGATTCTCTCTGCTCTTCTCTATCTTCTGAGACCATGAAGCATCCATGTCTCAGACATACAGCCTGTCCTGTTGTTTAATGTGGCACTGGTAAACATTTCAAATACCATGTCTGATACTTTCATCATCAAAGTATGTCAAGGTTTGCCACACTGGTTCTCTTTCATTTCAGACTCGAAGCTTGATAGAGGCTAAACCGTACTGTGTCATAAACCACGGGCTTCCTGCCTGCATGCAGCCTCTAGATCTCGATTCTAGATCAAGATTTTAATTTATGACAATAATAACAGGCTAAATAGATATTTTGATTTTTTTGCACCCTCAGATTCCAGATTTTCAAATAGTTATCTCAGCCAAATATTGTCCCATCCTAACAAACCATGCATAAATGGAAAGATTATTTATTCAGCTTTCAGATGATGTATAAATCTTATGACCTTATGACTGGTTTTGTGGTCCATGGTCACATATTCTCTAGTATATAATAATAATTATTATTATTTTCTCTCTCCATCCATTCTCTCCATCCGAGTTCTCTCGGTTTCTCTTAACACACAAATGAAGCAGCTACTTGAAAACAATGATCTTTGAGTGTTATCATCATTATTATCATTGCATTGATTGCCCATAAGAGTAATTTACATTTAGTTGCCAAGCAGGCATCTTAATTCAGGCTGACTATGCCGAGAGCGGCTCAACCAGCTCTTCATAGTCATAGCACATACACTTATGTATATCTGTGTTCATTCATCACATTAGTTTGGGCCCAGTAAGTGCTGCATAGGATGCAAAATGAATGTGGACATTGAAGGAATAGTTCACATAAACACAAAGATTCTTTTTCAATTTTATCATCACACAAAGTGCTTTTACAAAACTTCAGAAGACTTACTAGTCTTACTCATGCAATATATTACACTACTTTTATGGTGTTGTTTGATAGTTTTGTGCTTTATAAGATATCTAGCTCTTAAACTAGGTCAGGGGTGTCAAACTCAATTCCTGAAGTGCAGAGTTTTGTTCCAACCCTGTACCAACACACACACCATGTAGTTTTCAAATAAGCCTGAAGGGCTTGATTAGTTGTATCAGGTGTGTTTAATTAGGGTTGAACCTAAACTATGGCTGCATCCGAAAACTTAAACAGCTGACTTGCTGCCGTATGAGGCAATGACTTTGCAGGCAGCGTTTTTGCACAAAGGCACCTCATGAAACTGATTTCGGACAGGCTTCTGAGGCAGAGTAACGGTTTAATGATCTACAGCAAAATATAGAGAGCTTTGGTGATAACCAAGTGTATATTTCATTACTGCAATATTAATTTCTCGCTAGAAATGACATCAAAAGTGGAAAACGTTGATCAAAAACGTACATTTACACACAAACTGACCACCGACCGCAACTTTCAGACGCCATCTTTATTTTTTAGCTTAACTGTCACAGAATGGAACGCACAGGATTGTGGGATATCAAAGGTAGCGAAGGATACATCTATGCTGCCTTCAAAAATCGGCCAGTTGAAGGCATCTCAGAAGACAGGAACTGAAGCTAACATTGAATTCAGACGTGCCTTGATGCTTGGTTAGGCGTGACATAACCTTCCTCGCCAATGACGTCACTCCAACCGTATCGTTTTTAACCAACAATTCATTTATTATGCGCATCTAAGACAAAAATACACGACTCACTCGGCGTAACCCGTTCGCCAGGGCAGCCTGCTGTCTCTCTTGAGCGTGATGACCGGTCTGGACGCATGCTCGGTGGAGTACTGCAGCAGCTCCGGTGTCAGGTCCAGAAATTCGGGTCGGCTGTAGGGGAAGCGCGGCGGCAGCCCGTCCGTGCCGCCGTTCTGCGCGGATCCGTGCTGCTGCGGATGATGGTGGTGGCCGTGCGGTATAATTCCGCCCACCAGCGAGGACATGGCATTTTTAACTTTGCTTATCATCGCAATAAAATATGTGACATCAGCGGCGCGCGAGCAACGGTAATCTTAACGATATAACGCTATACGAGCCACGCGGCAAAAACAAAACGCACAAAAGCGTACAGCAGTTCAGTCGCGATGCAGGAAGCGATTGACCCCATGTGACGATTTGACAGAGAGTGCTTTCCTCATCGAAAAAAATCCTCTCCCTGCAGAGTGTGTATCATCACCAGAGTGGCTTATATCCGCCTATAGCACGGAAGATGTGAGTGCTGTATACTAGAGCACTCTCAGCCGACCAGCCAGTGAACGTAAACTGCGGCCACAGAATTATACGACGACTTTCAGGGGGGCCGACTATTTTTTATTTTAAGAACCAAAAATGGTTCTTCTATGGCATCGCTTGAAGAACCTTTTGAAGCACCTTTATTTTTAAGAGTGTAGCTTGGAATGTGTCCTCTGAAGGCAGCATTTTTCAGTTTTCGGATGCATCCTATGCAGGGCTTCGGCCCTCCAGGAACTGAATTTGACACCCCTGATCTAGGTCATGTATAGAGTTTATAAACATTTAGTGTTTATAAAACATTTTCACTAAAGGATTGTTTCTCGCTTCTTTGATTTTGGATCAGTTTTTGAGTTCATATTACAGAATTTTGCACAAAGCATCATCATTGTCCTTTGTCACATATTAAGCAAGTTCCAAAGATGAAGAAGAGGCAGGAGTTCCAAAACGAAGGGAAGTTTAATGAAGATAATCCTCACGCGTAACAGATTTTACCAAAACCCAAACAACAACCAACAATGAACAGAGAACCAAGAGGAACTTAAATACACAGTGATGATGAACCAAAATGACAAACAGCTGGGAAAATAGAACAAAGGAAACAGGAAAGAGACGAGAAACAAAATGAAGTCCACGAAGGTGAAACGAACCAAACATAACTGTGACATTCTTAGTATAATTGTTTTTTTTAAACCACATCATCATTTTGTATGCATATGCTGATCTATTTATTGCGAGAGATGGTGAGGATAAGTTGGACTGTAACTACAAAAACTAGTTTTCCTTTACTTTTTGTACTTTGAACTTATACTTTTTCAGTTGTGCTTAACACAGTACAGCATTTACATTGCTAACTCGATTTTAAAAAGAAAAGAAAACTAGATAGAATTCTCAGGCATCCCTGAAGTGTTCCAGGCCTCTTTCTCATTCTAAGCTAAAGACTGACATCTTCTGACTTTTACATGAAATTGCAAGTACTTGCCCAAACAACCAAACCATAAACCTTAGTTTTACAGTTGGTTTTATTGTACTGATAATCATACATGTTTCTTTCCCATTCTGTTAAAACCTTAGTTATGAAACCTATAATTTTGCCAACTGAAATATTTCTATTTTCTTTTCGACAGGAAAAACATTCAAATGTGAGGTACTGGATCAACCCTTCTGACTGGCTGCAGGTAACAGGTTATATTATGAGAATCTATTGATTACACACAGTAATGTGTTCATATATCTCCATGCTTGTGTTGTGAACCTGTTGCATTATGTTGGCAATAACAGGAACTCACACTGAATTATTGATTCACTGCTGCTTTCCTCTGAAACCATTACTTCCTCATTCTCTATCTCTACATTACCCTTCAGGTTTTTTTTTTTTAAAGCACATGACAAGCTGGACTCATCACAGTCTCAGAAGAGACTCTGTTAGTTCAAATGCAGGACATTATGCCATCTTATTTTAGACTCATTGAATATAGCTGTTAGAGTGGAGTACACTTCAGTCTGCCTGGATGTGGGGACGTATAAAATCTTTAAAATAAAATTAAATAAAAAACCCTATGGGTTTTGTGCTTTCTGCCTGTTCTAAAAGGCACTTTCCAAGAAAAGGGTGAATGATGCATGAAATTAGTGAAAGGAGCTCCCCCTATTCTTCATAAAATGTTGATTGACCACCTCAGGAGGTCTAATTTAATATTATATAACCTCCATTCAATTTACTTGAAATTTGCAATATTTAAAACATTGTTTCATTTGGGATATATATATAAATACAATTATTGTTATTTATTTTTATTAGTATTTAAAACCCAGAGTTGAGTGACTGCAAATTAATAATAATAATAATAATAAGGGTTCATCTACCAATTGTCATTAGCGCAGTATAAATTATTAATTTAAAACATATAAAAATAAAATTGCATTCATGAAAACATGCAAAAACATTTTAGTTATTGTGATATATATACATACATACAATAAACATTTTTACATGTTTTTATTAATATTAATATGATTAATATTTAATATAATAATATAATTTAATGTAATATTTATTAATTATGGAATTTATTAGTGAAAATTTTATTTTAAATTGATTTCGTCCTTTCAATGAGAATAATAATAATAATAATAAAAATAATCAAATGTAAATTTAAGGTTAATTTCAAGAAAGATCCGTCAGACCTGAGTATGTATCAGTCTTTGCTTTCATCTTGCTGACCTTCAAAGACCACATTGCAAAGACTGCTCGATCCTGCTGTGAAAGGAGCTCCCCCTATTCTTCATAAAATGTTGATTGACCACCTCAGGAGGTCTAATTTAATATTATATAACCTCCATTCAATTTACTTGAAATTTGCAATATTTAAAACATTGTTTCATTTGGGATATATATATATATAAATACAATTATTGTTATTTATTTTTATTAGTATTTAAAACCCAGAGTTGAGTGACTGCAAAATGTCTTTAATAAAATATAATGAAATAAAAATTTAATGTTTAATTAAATGTAATTAAAATACACATTTTCTACAACAAACCGAAATAAATGTAAAAGATGATGAAAATGGTGAGGCTGTTGCAGATTGTAATTTTGGATACAGCTTAAAAGACCTCTGAGGTGGGATGTTTTTTTTTTTTTTTTTATGTATACATTTTATGTCAGATTATAATTTACCAAACCGTTCTCACTCCAGAAATGAGTAAAAATATATTGTGTTTCAGTATACGTAAAGGTTAGAGTTACTATATGAAAATGACACCTTGGCCTTAAATACGCAGTGTATTTCCACACACCCTCATGAAAATGTAGTACACTAGCATACTTAAAAAAAATTAATGAAAAATATGTAAAACATTTTTGTTATTGTAATATACATATATAATAATATACTTCAATTTATTGTAATAAATATACATATAATATATAACTTGTATATAATATATCTCAAACGACTATAATATATTACTTGTATATAATATTTGATCTCAATAAAAAAATAATGCTTAAGTGTGAACTCAGTGTAATGGTTTCAGACACTTAACTGCATGTTATTTGCAATTAAATGAAAATGTATAGTAAAAAAATCATATTAAATGCAATTCATTAAATTTAGAGACACTTTTTGACCTACTTAAATAGGACTTATATAGTATATCTTTATATGTAATTTCATAATTACTTCTATAATCTTGGTTACTACCAAATGTACTGCAAGCATTCATGGTAAACTAAAATATACTTTAATGTCATTTCTATTGAAAACTGAACACATTTGTAATGATGAAGTTGGAATTTTGTACATTTGAAATATATTAACGTTAAATATATTATCAAAGAACACTATACTTTACATGTGGCTAGTACAGTATGTTAATAAACACATCAAAATAAGTGTACTTCTTTAAAGCTTGACAAAAGATTATTAAAACATCATTATTTAAATGTACTTTAAAGTAAAAAACTGTACTTTTTAAAAGTGTACCTGAGAGTGTTATATGTGACATTGTCATGAAAGTGTACTCTCTTTAAATACTATGCATATTAGCTGCAAATACATTTTACAAATACATTTTGCAAATAGATTTGAAGATCACTACAAGTGCACATTCAATAACACACTTTTTTTTCACAAGGGCACTCAAAAATATTACTGCATTCAGCCTTCGACACACAATTGCTATATGTCTAAACTCAGTGAGCCTTAACCTTTAAGAAAGCAACAGCTGTGTGATTGACTGCTTGGTCTATAAAGGTATCTCAGGAAATATATAGCATACATTTCATCTTAGAGGCTTGAGTTTCATCCTTAAGCAAATGACTTATGAACCAGAAGTGCTGGCTCCCAAATAAATAAGAACAAATGTGAGCACAGTCCTTATCCTCACCATAATGCAGATGTGATTCTTCAGTCATCGCCGAGCCACTTGTCACTAGTTCTCATGTGCCTTTCACTAACAGTTTTGTGACCCATTTGAATTCAGAATTTGTGCAAATGACCCAGTGCATGTTATCACGCACATTCACATATGTTATTTCACAATCATGTCATGCATTGCACTAACCTGGATATAGTGGTGCTCTGCTTCAATTTTGTTTGGATGCACTGCCATCAATTCTTTGAGAATATTACACAGCCAGTGAAGATGAAGCACCTTCAGTGCAAAGGTTATATAACGCAGTCCCACAGACACGCATCCATCACTGATAATGAGGACAGATTACTCCACAATTCAGCTCCTTCATGTTCTTCATCTTCTATGTGCTACACCACCACAGCTGAGGATGCTTATATTGTTTCTAGTTTTAGATCAGTTTGCTTATTAATTTCATATAGCACATATAGCACAAAACATCAGTGATGTTCATCTAAGCATAAGGGCTTCAAATGATGGTAGTTTTCTAAATCACATCATCATTTTACATAGCTAACATGTTAATCTGTTTAGGTGAATCAAGAAAAGAAACCCACCAGGAACATGTTTTTTTTTATATTTCACTATAAAATATAAACTGAAGCATATTTTAGGACCATAATTTTGTTTTTGTTTTACATTAATATAGCACATTCTTCCCTCATATCCCCCTCTGCTTCAAATATCATTACCGCAATGGAAAAAAAAAAAAAAAAACTTATGTGAAACAAAAATATAAAATTAATTCCTTAATTTATTACATGGTATTATTTTTTAACTCCTAATTTCTCATTATCATAATGCAAAAAATAAATAAATAAATACAATTAAATAATAAAACCATTCCGTTATGTGCAACAAGAATATACAATGCATTTTATTTATTTATTTATGTGAATAATAATATATTTTATTTTACTTTATTTCAATAACAAGAATCACCTTTGAGAACAATGGGATTTGCAAACAGAGACGTTACGGTAATGAGAATGTGTTTAATTGTCATTAGAAATAATGTCAAAGCAAAAATCTAAATGGTCATGAAATTTCTTTTATGCAGAATATATATTTTGTCTTTTCATTTTTGGGGTAAAATGATTACTCATTGGATGTTGACTTCATGACTACATTTGGGTCATGAAATGATCTGATTTATTTGTCTGTTTTAAAAAATGTATATTTTTAAAAGTTCTTAAAATGGACCAACATTACAAAAGGCAACAACAACAACAAAAAGCATTGATCGGTTTGTGCAGGGCATGGCCCGTCAGCGGGAGGGTTTGTTTATGATGCTAGTAGAGTGTCTGGTCATTAAAGGTGAGCACTAATGTACTGTGCATCATCCCTGAGCCAAAGAAATCACTGACCTCGTTGATTATTCTTCCCATCTGCTTCTTATGGAAGTGGGAAGCCAGAGCAATCTGATGAAGTTATAATAGTACTGGAATTACCATATGGAACCAATATCAATAGCAATATCAAACTCAGTAGCAATAAAGCTTTTCAGTGCAAATCAAGCTGGAACTGATTGAACAAAGTGAATCAGGAATGATTAATGATTGAAGTTCTGTGCAATTCGGGGTTCATTAACAAATGTGTTTTCGATTACTCAATCTGTATTCAGTGGACGTATGAAATCAGTTTCCCTCAGGTTGTTTTAAACCACACTTAAAATGTCTTAATGTCATTGCACTATACACAAAATATCAAATGAAGTGGCATTTAGTAAATGATTAATTACTGAACCATTTAAAAAAAAAAAGATTATTTTCACCATTTTTGTTATTATTTTTGGAGTAAGACAAACCAAATTGTAGCTCTAAGATAAAATATGTAAATATGAAATAAGAATAAAAATAAAATATGTAAATATTAAATATTTGTCATTCCTGTTATTCAGTAGTCTTCTACTCTTTAAAAATTAATGTGCTTGTGTTTTCTTTTGGAATTATTGAATAAATATAAATATAAATAATAATAATAATTTACAATTTGGTTTGTCCCACTCAAAATAATAATAACAATAATAATAATATGTAAGAAACAAATGGAAATAAAATATTCATATTTTATTCTATGTCCTTTGTTGAGGACGCCTGGAAGTTATTCCAAAAAAATAAAAAAAATAAATCAATAAATCAATAAATCAATCAATCAATAAATAAATAGACAGACAGACATGAAAAGGCAAAAATAATCTTTTATTTTTCCATTCACCAATCAGTTTTTATGTTTCAGGCTATTGTTAACCAAACTTTATAGAAAGATATGACAGAATGATTTGAAATACTGTTTTACTTTAAGCTATATGTGCGTAAAATGTCCATAAATTGGTATTCTCATTCTATACAATGTATTTATACATTGCATCTAATTTGCATATTAATGTGTTCTTGGGGCAAACCATAATGAAAAAGAAGTGCAATAATGTGAGTAATAACTAGGCAACATAAAATGTCTTAATGTCATTGCACTATACACAAAATATCAAATGAAGTGGCATTTAGTAAATGATTAATTACTGAACCATTTAAAAAAAAAAAGATTATTTTCACCATTTTTGTTATTATTTTTGGAGTAAGACAAACCAAATTGTAGCTCTAAGATAAAATATGTAAATATGAAATAAGAATAAAAATAAAATATGTAAATATTAAATATTTGTCATTCCTGTTATTCAGTAGTCTTCTACTCTTTAAAAATTAATGTGCTTGTGTTTTCTTTTGGAATTATTGAATAAATATAAATATAAATAATAATAATAATTTACAATTTGGTTTGTCCCACTCAAAATAATAATAACAATAATAATAATATGTAAGAAACAAATGGAAATAAAATATTCATATTTTATTCTATGTCCTTTGTTGAGGACGCCTGGAAGTTATTCCAAAAAAATAAAAAAAATAAATCAATAAATCAATAAATCAATCAATCAATAAATAAATAGACAGACAGACATGAAAAGGCAAAAATAATCTTTTATTTTTCCATTCACCAATCAGTTTTTATGTTTCAGGCTATTGTTAACCAAACTTTATAGAAAGATATGACAGAATGATTTGAAATACTGTTTTACTTTAAGCTATATGTGCGTAAAATGTCCATAAATTGGTATTCTCATTCTATACAATGTATTTATACATTGCATCTAATTTGCATATTAATGTGTTCTTGGGGCAAACCATAATGAAAAAGAAGTGCAATAATGTGAGTAATAACTAGGCAACATTTTCATAAGAATATCTCATATTTCATAGGAAAATTGATCTATAATTTCTTTCCCTATTGACTTGTTGTGTCTCCCCAAAATGCTTGATAATGTTTGTCCTAGTGTCCTCTACAGAAGACAGAAGGTCTGTTTCGTAAAACAAAAAGTCATATTCCGATTTGAAACCCCATAACATTTTTCTGAGATGTTTATTTACGACAAACAACTTGAAAATTAGCCAGATTTAAATGATAATTAAAAAACACTATCATATTTCCCTAAGAGTGCTAAATTTGATCATTCTGTCAATATCAGTCATTTTTAAAGACCAAGGAGAGGGAGTGTTTATGATCAAACCTCCAAACCTTTGATATCTCTAAAAAGCCCTGAATGTGCTGTAAAACTGTGGCATGTAGGGACGTGTATCTATACATTGCATCTAATTTACATATTAATGTGTTCTTGGGGCAAGCCATAATGAAAAAAGAAGCGTAATAATGGGAGTAATAACTTGGCAACATTTTCATAAGAATTTCTCATATTTCATAGGAATATTGATCTATAATTTCTTTCCCTATTGACTCGTTGTGCCTGATTAACATGATGTTTGTCCTGCTGTCCTCTAGAAAAGTCATATTCCCATTTGAAACCCCATAACATTTTTCTGAGATGTTTATTTACGACAAACAACTTGAAAATTAGCCAGATTTAAATGATAATTAAAAAACACTATCATATTTCCCTAAGAGTGCTAAATTTGATCATTCTGTCAATATCAGTCATTTTTAAAGACCAAGGAGAGGGAGTGTTTATGATCAAACCTCCAAACCTTTGATATCTCTAAAAAGCCCTGAATGTGCTGTAAAACTGTGGCATGTAGGGACTCACTCAAATATAATGTCCTTTACAGAGGACACCAGTCTATGCCTGGGTCCCAGGAGGATATATATACACACACAATATGTAAATATTAAATATTTGTCATAAGTGATTATAAATGATTGTGAAAAGAGATTCCCCTAAGCAGAGGTGTAAAGTATTGGAGTAAATGTAATTAGTTACTGTACTTGAGTATCTTTTCGGGTACTTTGTAGTTGTACTGAGTATCAAAGATATTAGCAACTTTTACTCTTTACTTCGCTACATTTTTGACTGGCATGTCTCTTTGACTAGTGCATCTTTGAGCCTATATTTTGTATAAGTAAAATACTTAAGTACTGTTAAAATCAGATACTCTAAGACTTTTACTCAAGTTGTTTTGGAATTGGTGACTTGTAACGTGTAGTGGAGTAATTTTCACTGTAAGGTATCTGTACTTTTACTCAAGTATGGTTTTTAGGTACTCGTTACACCTCTGCCCCTAAGTAGGCTAAATGTCACTAGGTTTGAGATTTTCTAATGTAATTGCAATGACATTTCACAATGAGTCAGCAGCCAGCAGGGGGCGCCATTTCACCGCAGCGCAGCGCGCGCAGAGATCTCCCATGGGTTCCGAGCGAACGCTTGAAGTGCTGAACACTTGAGAGGCGAGTCGAGCACCTCACCATCCCTCTCCACACCACACAACACTACTAGCAGAGCAGCCATCCTGAACACATGACTGCAGCAGCCAAAAGCCCTCACTCCAGAAGCACATGAGAAGCATGTAATGGATAAAGGAATTTTGCAGATTTGAACCCTTCGTTATAATAACTGCAACTAAAGATCTCATCGTCCATGCTCTTTCAGATCTGTTCCAGCGCGCAAAGTTCAGACGCATCTGAAGGAACTTCGCAGAGTGGGAGTTTGGAGGACTCATTTGAGACTTTCTGAACTGATGCAGGAATCGTTTTAATTTCATTTGCATTTTTGTATGAATCTGTAGGTGATGATTTTCTTGGTATCGTTTTTGCGCAAAGGGAAATTATCAGTCTTTGGCACTGCTGTGCTGGGGTTTACTTCTGACAATGAAAAGCAAATGAGAGCGTTATCCCTTCACTTTTATTGACAGCCCAACGACAGGTAAGTCCTGGATTATTTCATATTAGAAATTAGCCTGGGTAACAGTATAAAATAAGAAAAATGCTTTGTACATCTTATTACTGATGAAGCATAAAACGTGTTGGTCTTCGATTTCATATTCATTTTTTTAATATATATTTTTAAATTGCTATAATTGTTAGAATTTTAGTTCCAAATTTAGAATGCACAACATATATAAATAAAAAAAACAAAATATTATATATATAAATAAATATACATTTTCCTTTCTTTTTCTTTTTTTATTTATATATATAAAGCACTTTACTGACTAGACATAATCATAGGGAATACTTTGAACATAATTGGCAGCTGTTCTACTTTTGCTTGATTTAAAGTGTATTAATACCAGATTTATTATGTGTTTATTTCATAATTATGAATTATGGGAAACATTGGTTACAAAAAGATGATATAGAGCCGGTATTATGAAGATGGAAGATGGTTGATCGTACCAGAGCTGATGGAGATGTTGATGATGATGGATTAGGTGGTTAAGAGAAAGATGATGGTGCCCACTAAAGTTGGACATTGCCTAATATGGTGGAACATATGAGGACCAGCCATGTCGACCAATGCGAAATCCTCTGTGTTGCTGGGTTTGAAAGGCAAATCTGCTTGTTTGGATCTGAATCATTGCTGATTGTTGCTGGAGTTGCAGATCAATGTCACATTACCCATAGTTACCGAACATGTATTATTATAGTCAGTCAGCATCTGTGCTGCATGCCACAGTACAGGTGTACCTTTACGAATAAATTTTGATGACGTTGTCCAAAATCTTCAAAATTATGCCTTATCTGGCTGTATCTGTATATGTTGGAATCCAGTGTTTGCGTAAAGTTTTGTCTGACATTCCTTAACTGTTCCCCTAAAAACCAAATAGACACAACTTTTCACAATTCAATCAATTCCCAATTCCCCAAATTAAGCCCCTCCCCCTTTTCCTGTTTCCTCGGTTGTGGCTAGAAGGGATACATTGTGTTGTGTTTTATTAACGTCTACACCTACCCCAACCCTAATGCAAAAATAGTAATTATTGTTGCACAGTGTGAGAAAAATTACGCTATTTTGATGTGCGCATGCCCAGTAGCTTTTGCTGTATGCCGTCTAGCCTTAAAGAGTTAGTTCACCCAAAATGAAAATTCTGTCATTCCATACATGTATTACTCAGCCTCATGTCGTTCCAAACCCGTAAGACCTTCGTTCATCTTCGGAACACAAATTAAGATATTTTTGATTAAATTTGAGAGCTCTCTGACCCTCCCATAGACAGCAACGCAACTGTAATTTTCCCAGGTCTAGAAACGTAATAAGGACATCGGTAAAACAGTCCATGTGGCATCATTGGCTCAACTTCAATTTTGCGAAGCTACGAGAATACTTTCTCCAAAGAAAACAAAAATAACATAATTTATTCAACAATTATTCTCCACCGAGTTATGTCTTCTGCCATTTTAGAGAGTACCCAAGAGTGTAATCGACGTGATCAGCGTTGTTTACGTTTTAACATAATTTATTCAACAATTATTCTCCACCGAGTTATGTCTTCCGCCATTTTAGAGAGTACCCAAGAGTGTAATCGACGTGATCAGCGTTGTTTACGTTTGGGGGAGAAAGCGCGCATGAACGTAATCTGCGTAATCAGCGTTGTTTACGTTTGGGGGAGAAAG
>NW_015646846.1:2245346-2256548 GCF_001515625.1 Sinocyclocheilus rhinocerous | reverse complement strand
GCGCGCGCATGAACGTAATCTGCGTAATCAGCGTTGTTTACGCTTAGGGGAAAGCGTGCGTATGTGTTGTGATACTCTCTAAAATGTCGGAAGACGGTAACTCAGGGGAGAAGAATTGTTGAATAAAGTCATTATTATTTATTCTTTGCGCACAAAAAGTATTCTTGTAGCTTCGCAAAATTGAAGTTAAGCCACTGATGCCACATGGACTGTTGTACCGATGTCCTTACTACGTTTCTGGACCTGGGAACATTACAGTTGCGTTGCTGTCTATGGGAGGGTCAGAGAGCTCTCAGATTTCATAAAAAATATCTTAATGTGTGTTCTGAAGATAAACGAAGGTCTTACGGGTTTGGAACGACATGAGGCTGAGTAATTAATGACAGAATTTTCATTTTGGGGTGAACTAACCCTTTAACCCGTTTCCTCTTATCCTGTTTCACCTGGAAGTATATCACATTATGGAAGTAAAATGCTGTTCGGACATTATCTCGTATTGATTTTAACATCATATCTTCAGAGATTGCGCCATCTAGTGGTTATTAAAGGCATTATCTATGTATCCTTCACTGAAAATGAATCCCACAATTGTGTGTGCAGTTAAGCACTTGGTTCAAAAAATAAAAATGGCATCTGACAGAACAGTTGGAAGTAAATTAATTAATGAATTCCATTTTTTCCCTTTCAACTTAAATTGTATACCTACTAAGCATTGTGATTATTAAATATTCACTTGGTTGTCTAATCGTGATTCTAATCATCATATCGTGATTATGATATGATGATTCACGAGTGATTTTGATGCGTGTGATGATTCACAAGTGATTTGGTTCATGGGAGTGATTTTGTTTGGAAGTAAATGGACACAGATTGTCAGTTTCATATAACTTAAGCCCTTTTCACATCCTGACAAAGACAGGCTTTGTTGGGAAGCTTTTTAGCACTATTGCAACAAAGTGGACAGCAGAGGTTGCACAATAGGAGTGTAACTGATGTTTTATCTGTGTATTTTATCATTCACATGCTGCCGACAGGGAATGATGGGAAATTAAGTTTTGTCACGAACATCTGTAGCCTCATTAACCATATTTATAAGTAGTATTTTCTGCCATGCTTTTCACTATTCCTCATCAACAGTACACAAGATGCCTACAAATTTAAATTGCATAGTCAACATTTCCAAATTACAACTTAACCCTATAAAGCCTACTGTATTATATTTGATACATTCATTTCTAAGGCCTGTGAATTATCAATATGATCAAATCTTTTACATGCCTTCTGATTTCTAATTCATTTATACGTTTCAATACTTTTTTTTAGTAAAATGCCTTTTAGTTTGATTCTAAAAGTGATTTTTATAAAGAAAATGCAAGAAAAACGTTATATTATTATTCACTTAATATTTTTTTATTAATATTTCAAGATGAAAATTTACTGAAGATTTATTGCTTATTTATGCATCTCTCAATCAACATTGTATTGCAATGCATTATTTTTTGCCCAGAGCTTTGATCATAAAACTAAGCATTCAAATATCATCTTTCTAAGACATATTTAGAGTGGAAGCTGATATTTATATGCGTTTTATGTAAGTAGTCTGCTATGCTGCTACAAAAATCTCACTGTTTTACATTACAAGCTATCAAAATGCCATCTATTTGGTCGTATAAATAACATCTGCACCAAATTGCAAATTTTTGCTCAGTTTGGGCCTGTGAATAGGTGTTTTTCCTCCTTAAGTGTGAGCTCCATATGATCATATTACCAGTATCATTTACTCACCCTCATGTCATTCCAAACCTGTATGGTTTTATTTCTTCTGCAAAACACAGAAGAAGATATTCAGACTATACAATGAAAGTCAATGGGGTCCAAAACAACCCTTTAAGAGGTGTCGTCAAATTAACAATGCTATCTTTTAAATTACCGATTAAGCAAGCAGGCTGCCTTTGCTTTGAGAACGACCTATGTATTAGTCAAGACTGATAGCATATTCACGTATAGCCTGAAATGAATCCTAAGTGTAAAAAGAAATTGAAATGAACAAGTATAACAAGTATAGCAGAGCAGCAGAAATGAAAGCGAACACCTCGGCTTATCTTGACAGCAGGGTCGGGCCTGACTTCATCAACTCACTCACAACTTCTCCTCCTTTTACATCCCCCTCCTTTGTCTCCATCCTTTTCATCTGCCCTTCATCTTACTTTTCGCATCTTGTGTGCGGTCAGCTGTTTTTTGCAATTAGCGCTATCATCGCATTTCATCCAGCAGAACAGTTGCATGTAATAACCTTACGGCTTTTGTTGCATGCTGATACTATTCGTCCTTGATTAATTGCGCTCCCGGGAGAGAGACTGGAGAGCCGCCGTAGATCTTCCATTTCACGCCCCATGACAAGTGACCCATTACTGTGCTTTATAGATCGCCGTCAGCAGCCTTTGAAAACGCCTGTGGGCCTGTTGGGCGATGATTTTATTGTGCTGTGTTATTTGTGGGAATTGCTGACAGACGGACCAAAGGGCAGCTGTGGATTTTTTGGTGTTTGTTTCACGGAAACGAGGCACTGCTCTGTTAGTTTAAGTCAATGTGTCTGCTGGGCAACTTAAATTGGTTATGCTCTCCGGGTCCCGCAAACAAAGGTCACAGCATCGCAATCTGTCTCACGTCTCAGAGCATCATTTGACAGTCTGATGACCGATCACAGTGCATTACTGAAACAGACGTTCGGTTTCACCCACATATTGGCATTTCAGATCATTTTCTGCAGCACCACAGAAAAATTTGTAATTTTTCTTATTAAAGGAATAGTTCATCCATTAATTCAAATTCTGAAATTCAAATAAAAATTCAAAATGTATTATTTACTGACCGTGCAAATCTGTATGAACTCAAAAGAAGAGCTTGTGCAGAATGTCCCTATACGGAAATGTAATGAAATATATAACCTTATATCAAGAGTAATATTGCCATATGGTTACCTATAAGGTGATATATAATTTTCACATACATTCTCTGAGTAGATGAAGATTCTAAGTTTAACATATATAAAACACCCATATTATAAACATATGTACATATGTTAGGATGGATTTTTTTATATGGTATTACAATAAAAATACCATGGTATTACAACTATAAATAATATTTATTTATTATTTATATCTATATCTATCTATATATATATATATATATATATATATATATATATATATATATATATAGTATATATGTATATATATGAAAGATGCACCGATATATCGGCCAATAATCTGTATCGCCGATAAAAGATATTTTTTTTCACTATCGGCCGATTGATAAAAAACAGCCGATGATCAGGGCAAATTATATCCTGTCAATCAAAAGGAGGAGGCCAAAACGTGTCAGACTGCAACTCATACAGTGTGTGAAGAAAATCTCTCCTGTTGAATCAAGGGCTGTTGAAATTAACGTAATAAACACGCATTAACAGATTAAAAAAAATTGGCAACATTAAAGCAGACTCTATTTGACCCAATGAATCACCCATAGTTCAGGCCATTCTAATTGATTTAAATTCTGTCTATTCTGTCATGAAATTCAAACAATAAATGCCGTTTTGACGCTTTTAAATTCAGTTCAAGCGGCAGTGCGGAGCGTGAGTTTCTTCCACTGTAATACAAGTTATAGCGCAAAATAAACATGAATGAACATCAAAAGTATGTTGAAACATACAGTACAACTTACCGACATGTATCACATCTCATGTAATCACTCATTCAGTGTTTCAACCGCGGAAAGATGCCAATAAACAGCTTGTGAACAATGTCACTTAACGTTGCATTTACCTCAGCAAAGTTATCCAATGTTCACTGTTCATTAGTTAGCTATAAAACAACACTAAAGAGGAGCTCATTTACATTTAATTATGTATGTCTGTTTGAATAAATCTGGCATGAAGACAGTTGTTTATGAAAACGTTATGTACAACTGAGTAATAGATAATTAAATTTTTATTTGAGTGTAATTATTACATCAGAAAATAAATAGCAGTTGAATATAATAGCTCTGTTATTAATTTTAACCTTTAATATAATAGTAATGTACCAAATGAGAGGGTTCCCAGTATAGTTTACAGCATTAGTTAGGAGAGATTTTTTTCCCTAAGAAAATCAAACTATCGGTATCGGCATCAGTATCGGCAGATGTCCTTCTGAATAATCGGCTATCGGTATCAAATGTCAACAATTCTGTGTTTTTCTGTCAATATGGGGTGCTGTGTGTACATTAATGAGGAAAAAAAATTTACTTAAATGATTTTAGCAAATGGCTGCAATATAACAAAGAGTGAAAAATTTAAGGGGGTCTGAATACTTTCCGTACCCACTGTATATATATATATATAAAAAAAAAAAATATATATATCTTTTATATTTACTTATATAATATCAACTTGTATTGACAGGTTTTATGATGGATGACTAGGTTTTCTGATCTATGTTCAGAAATGTATTACACATACATAAATATGTTAATAATTGTTCCATTTTCCATGTATGTTTTTACTTCATATGACAATATGGAAATATAATATATGTACATATATTACATTTGCGTATGGGTCTTGGCTGCTTATTTCCATAAACTTTCACTGTAATTTGCTAGTATTTCAAAAATAATTACAAAGAAATTTAATTAAATGTAAAATTTTGATGCAGAAAAACTGGAGTGATATTTTCTTGTAAACATACTCCAATTATCCTTGTTTTATTTCCAACTTTGACAAATCTTTTTATTTTTAATTTATTTACAAAGAAAATCTATCTATCTATCTATCTATCTATCTATCTATCTTCTTTTTGTCTGTCTGTCTGTCTGTCTGTCTGTCTATCTATTCTACAGAACATCAAGGCATGGCATTCTAGGTTTGAGGTCTTTTAGGTTTGAGAACTATTCCTATGTTACAGCAAAGCTCCACTTTCATATATTTCAGAATATTGCTCTTGACAAGATGAAAACAATCCCTGGCATTTCTCCTTCCTCTTGCAAAGAACAATGTTTTTTTCTCTAATGAGCTTGATATCTTGCACTGAAAATGACACCATTTTAATGAAGAGTGCTTTTGTAAGCGGTTCACCTGACAAGATAGTGAAAGCCAGTAAGATATGAACAGATGTTTCTCATTTGTAGCTGTGGTCAAGCTCAGGTACTATCCATTTGAGAGTGTGTGACCTTCTGATCTGTGAGATATAGATAGATGGTGGTCTGGCGCGTAGGAGGAGCTCTCAGACTTCCTCTTGAAGGCAGGTCAATGCAGCAATCGTTAGAGGTAATAGGATGACAAGATACTTTTTTACAGACATTTGTACTAGCAATTATACAGGACTTAACATTTGCTTTTAAGGTCAGGAACATTAGAACAAGACTAATGGATCAGTGAACTACACATGAAGAATATCTTTATCACATTTATTTTTCCTCTGCAAGTAGACGTATGTGTAAGAAGCAGGTGTGAGAATCACTTCTGCTACTGCACAATGATTTCAGGAATAGAAGTTTCCGATAAGCAGGTGGTGTCTAGCAGCTTTTTTGTTTTCTACGTCAGTGGTTCTCAACTGCCATAGAAATGAGTTGCAAGTCTCTTCTGCAGGTAAAAGAACAAGTATAATGGTGTTATTTAGATAGATAAATATTTGTTTTAAATTAAGTTTTAAATATTATATATCACAAAATATATAATAACTGTTTTGGAAAACCAGTTGTTATATAAAACGAGTTGAGAGCCACTGCTCTGCATCTCTCATAACGGTCCAACTTATACTTCTAGCCACGCCGACCAATCATAGATCATCACTTGGGCAGATTTGGTTTCGAGGGAGGGGTGTTTAAGATCACTATACATGCATGAGATGGCAGGTGATTTATTGCGGAGGCGAGGCAGAGGTGCGAGAGGCCCATCCAGCCTGTTTTGCTTCCTGAGGAACAGAGCGCTCTAGTCGTGTCCTCGGCCTTTAGCCTGTCGAATTCCAGAGGCTGTAATTTGGAGATATTGCTTTACATGCTTGTGAGAGGGAACTGCAACCGATGCGAAATGGATTTGCCATTGTCTTCCTGCCTCAGAAATGAGGCTCTGCTCGGTGCAATCACACCGTTGCTGTGTCAGATTAAAATCATGCAGCCCGACTGGCCTCTGTTAGCAAGAAACGGATGAAACAGTTGTCACAAGGGCTCAGTAACTATAAGGTTTTCAGTCAAAAGATCAATGTTTGATACGTTACCGTTTACATTTTTGTCATTGCATGAATTGTTTAGTGTCTCATTAATGTTTCACTCATTAAATTTACCTGGAAAACCTATAATAGTCTGTTTAATAGCAGATTCCATTGTGACAACTTACCCCACGTAGAGTGACAACACGCCCGTTGCTTTTGTGTGTGACAACTAGCCCCAGTCTTCCTATTTACCTTCTTTGCATAATGTGTTTTCATTCATTTTAGCACATCCACCTGGTATTTACATTCTTACAGAGCTAGCATGGATAATGAAGCCACGTTGGGGATTTTTCCTCCATCGAATCCTAATCTTTGGGTTTGTAATTAAAAGTACTAAAGCAGTCTCAAAACAGCATGCTTGAATTACCAATTCAGAGCCACTACAGAGCATTGAATCTGCAAATATAGCAGCTACAGCACGGATGTCACACTCTACATAATGTGTCCAAAGCTCAGTTGCGTAGCCAATTGAGAAAGCTGTGATGGCTCATAGGAGCCGCGGCAATGAAATCTTATTGTATAGTGTTACCATATAGATGTATAGGCCTACAGATAGGCTACGTTTATTTGCATCGTTGCATGTGTCATTATATTATTAACATTTCACCAAAATCAAGTTCAAATACGAAGTTTTTGACCAGCGAATGCTTTTTCCCGACATTACCGCCACATCAAAGGCAGTGCATGCATCACATTTAGGTTTTCATGAACTTGCAGGTTATACAGTTTTCTGTCACTAGGTGGGCGCTCAGTTTTGTCTGTTATTTGGCCAAAATATCATATTATAAAAGATTCAGCTCTTCGCACAAGCTATTTGGCTGTGACTCGATAACAAATGCTGGACTAAGACACTCTTCTCCGCTCCTCAAATACAAAAAACATTAGCCTTTATAAATATAGTGTTTCTTCAGTAAAGAAAACGCTGTACTTATTCAATCAACAGTTCTTTATTTACCTTCAGACTGCAAACAAGCTGAAATGCTCCAAACTGCGTGCCGCACTTCATTCACGAGAGAGTCGGGAGGAGTAATGAGTTTTGACTGACAGTTTGAGGAGCCAATGGAGTTACGGGGTTTAGTGGCGGTGGCGTCACTTACTGGTCCAGGATCAGAGATCCTTAGCTGAGCCACTACAGAGCATTGAATCTGCAAATATAGCAGCTACAGCACGGATGTCACACTCTACATAATGTGTCCAAAGCTCAGTTGCGTAGCCAATTGAGAAAGCTGTGATGGCTCATAGGAGCCGCGGCTTATCTCACTGTGTGTGTGTGCAAGAACAATGACAAAGCCTCAACAAAATAACAACAAACAGTCAAGTAACAGCACAGATCATGAGGAAGAGAAGAAGATTCCTAATGTACATGGTCACAGAATTATATAAACTAATACTTTTATGCAGCAAGAATGCATTCAATTGATCAAAAGTGACAGTAAAGACATTTATATAATTTCACAAAAGATTTCTATTTCAAATAAATGCTGTTCTATTGAACTTTCTAGTCATCAATGAATCCTGAACAAATGCATCAGTTTCCACAAAAATATTAATTATATTTCCGATTTGAGCTTGAGCTTCAGAATGCTTTGAAAAATGTAGCTTTTGTTGACGCTACCGCGCTACTTGATCAAAAACAGAGCTTCGCTACTGAAAAGCTATTTGATTCAGAAAACAGCTACTTGTAGTGACGCTACTGCCCATCACTGCCCCTATGTTGAAACACTAATCCTAACCTAACCCTAATTTAAAAGTAACTGAAAGTGCAATTAATGAATTTCCCAGGATTAAATGTTCAATTTAAACATTTATAAATTAATTAAAAAAACTGATTGTAATAGTGCTTCGTTCACTTCATTTAATTTCTTGACCTATATTGTGAAATTAAAGGTGATTTTATACTTTTATATTTTTTATACTTTTTCTTTTATACTTTTTAAAAATATTTTCTTCTATTCCAGTTTAATATGCAGAGACTGCAAGTAAACTATTCATAGGTTGATTCTACTGAAAAATATGACGCTTTCACAACATTATACTCTTTGCAGCCCGACATTGGCTGATCCAATAATGTGAGTCTGGGGGCGGGGCTTTCTGTTTTTCCAACCAATGACAAACAGGTAGAGTAATCTAGAAACCTATTTGAAAACAGTTATTATTTTGTCTCAAGTGGCGCAGAAGTTTAAAATGTTTTAGGCAGGAATATCCACAAAACTGAATTTTATTTATCACATAAAGAACTAGTTGGAAATCATTACGCTAAACTCGCCTAGCCTTGATTATGCAACAGTGTAACCTTGTGGATATTTCGCAAGTGATTATTCCCTGTGCCGATGTGCTCTTTGTCAAATGCAGCTCTGTGTGTGATTGGATTTAGCAGAGAGCAGGGCGGCTTTGTGAGCGCAGAGAATGTGAGTGGGCATCCTGGAAGCTTCTGTGCCGCCACATAATGCTTGACTGATGTGAGGACTGAGAGACAGAGAGAGAAAGAACAAGTTACTGAAAGAAACAGAAGGAGGGAAGGAGAGGGAAAGGGATAAAGGGATGGAGAAAGAAAGGGGGATACAAAAACAACAGAGCGTGTGAGAGGGATGAGGAAGACGGGTGAAAGAGGCCCTCCTGAACAAATGCATCAGTTTCCACAAAAATATTAAGCAGTGCAACTGTTTTCAACATTGATAATAAGAAGAAATATTAGAATGATTTCTGAAGGATCATGTGACGCTGAAGACTGGAGTAATGACTACTGAAAATTCAGCTTTGCATCCCAGAAATACATTTTATTTATTTTTATAAATTTTATTTTTTATTTATAGATTTTATTATTATTTTAAAAAAATATATTAAAATAGAAAACAGTCATTTTAAATTTCAGTAATATTTCAATAAATACCTTTTTTACTGTATTTTTGATAAAAGAAAAAGAGAATTCGAAAGAAAAGAGAATGAGCGTAAGAGAATTCTTTCAAAAACCAAAACTTTAGAACAGTAGTATATATTAATTTCATTATAAATATATGTTTAAGACAACAAAATTGCTATGGCTGGCAGCAGATTAACATAAATAGTTCCAAAATTAAATATTTATTAATAACAAAATTAAAAACAAAAATAATAATAAAAATAATCATTGTGTTAACCTCAAATTTCTTCTCATATTTTTCTGCTAGCACACCCTTGTGGCCCCTTTGGCAAGTATGATAACCCCTATGCAGTGTTGGGCAAGCTACTTGGAAAATGTAGTGAGCTAAGCTAACAGTTACTCTTCATTAAATGAAGCTTCACTACACTAAAGCTACAGCCCTGTGAAATGTAGCAAGCTGAGCTACAGCAGCATGGCAAAAGTAGTTTACTACATCTAAGCAATTTTTTTTTAAATGCCATTTAAAGCTGAGCTACAGCAACATGGCAAAAGTAGTTTACTACATCTAAGCAATTTTTTTTTAAATGCCATTTTTATATTGAACCAACATCATACCAAGTCAATGCTCTCTCAGTGATCAATAAAACTGTCAGTCAAACAGACAGGCATAATAGTTAAGTTTAATTGTTTATTCAACAACTGTTCCAAACCAATTTGGCAACAAAAACCAGTATCATGAACAGGGCCGGATTTACCTCATATTGTGACATATAGGCAAAATACATTTTTGCTGTCAGCCAGAAACGTCCTATTGGTATATGCCATTTAAAAGAGCGTGCTGGAGTGGAGGCAGACTGCAATGAACTGTAACCGCGACAAAACACCTAGACAATAAACAAACAAATTGGTTGCCTAGGAGTCGTCAGTGTGCCATCGCCGCCTCCCACCAGAGTGAGAACATCCCCTCATACTGCACGGTGTGTTCCTTTGAGATTAAAACAGGAAATGCATCTCTCGCAGACTCATTCTTTCCCTCTTGGCCACCGGGTCTGGACTGTTCCCATTTTTCTTCTCTATCTCTCTCTACCTCCTTATGTCCCCAAAAGAAAATGTTATTGCTCAGCGGTTGCTTTTTCATGGCTCATGAGATCTCAGTTATGCTTCATTCAAGTATGAACTTTGTCTGAAATATTTTCTTAAAGTGGACATAACACACAGTTTCTGCCAATCCCATGTTAATCTTGAGGATTTATAGAGTAGTACTGCTTCCTTCATATCTCAGAAGAGTCTTTAGTTTTATTAGATTTATGAAAGACAGATACAGCTTTACTCTTCTCTCTGAAAACAGTCGAGCTCCTGGAGGCGTGCCGTGGGTGGAGCTAAAGAGTCACGAGCACGCAAAGCTTTTTCGTAGCGATCGTCTGCAAGCTATGACGTCGAAATAAATAAAACAGGAACAAAACAGGGCTCGCAGAATCGCTAGCCCGACGTCCCGGGGCTATTGTGTCTTCCAGTTGGGCTACCAAAAAGTATCACGGCCCTGCGTGACGGGCTATCTTAAATATAGAGTTCAAAACATGGCGCGGGTGTTTCTATATGAATGTATCTCTGAAGGGAACCGATTGTCTTCAGAAAAGTTTCTATGGCATTTTCATTTGATCTTACCTGTAGGCACAGGCCTGCTTTGATTACAGCGGTTACTGGGGAAACCACTATATTCTGCCGCTCCAACAGCGCCACCTGCTGTCAGAGAATGAATGAGCCCTGCAAAAACTTTATTAACTTAAATTTTATTTAATGTTTATAAAACATTTTTCACCTTTATTGCCGGGAACAAACAAACACACTTGCAAAACTCCGTTGCTGCCCCGGAGAAACAAGCTAAAAACAAAATGACAAATCCGTGGTCAAAAAACAAAATGACAAATCCTTCTTGAGCAAGTCCTGTGCAGCGCTGCTGACGACTTCCGTAACCCGAATGAAGCACATTTATGGGCTGCTCTTGCTCTCGCTCTGGTTGCTGTGTGCGCACTCTTCTGGAGAAGTGCCCATACAAGGAATTCCGCTCTTCATGACATCATACAGGGCCAT
>NW_015646846.1:2210665-2244758 GCF_001515625.1 Sinocyclocheilus rhinocerous | reverse complement strand
AAAAAACCTTTCTGAAACTTATACAAACCCTGAAGGAGTGTATTTGGCACAGAAATACTCCATATGTCCTTGTTTTTTGAAACTTTGGCCATGTTTAGCATGAGAATCCAACTCTTTAACAGTGTAAATAAGTCAGAATGCATGAAATAGCATTAGACCCCCCTTTTAAATTTCAATTGTTGATGAAGACCTATATATATTAAGTATATACATACTACTGTTCAAAATTTTGGGGTTGGATTTTTGTTATGATTTTAAAAGAAGTCTCTTATGCTCACCAAGGCCGCATTTATTTAATAAAAAATACAGTAAAAACAGTAATATTGTGAAATATTATTACAATGTAACATAACTGTTTTTATTTTAATATATTTTAAAATGTAATTTATTCCTGTGATACAATCCTGAATTTTCAGCATCATTACTCCAGTCTTCAGTGTGATATGATCCTTCAGAAATCATATTAATATGCTGATTTCTTATTAATGTCAATGTTAAAAACAGCTGCTGTTTTAATATTTTTTTCAGAAACCTTAATACAATTTTTTTTCCAGGATTCTTTTATGAATAGGAAGTTCAAAAGAACAGCATTTATTTGAATTGTTGCAAAGTGTTATTGTTACAAAGTCATTTAAAAAATGATAAATCAATTGAATGCATTGTTGCTAAAAGTATTAATAAAAAAATAAAAAAATCTTTACAAAAATCTTAATGACCTCAGACTTTTGAACAGTATTATACAGTATTATATGGATATTTTTCCTAAGACCCCAGTAAAATCACTTTTAATATATATAAAAATTTATAATTCTACCTTTGATCTCCATCTAACCTTACTGTCTATGAGAAAAAGCTGAGATATTAAAAAGATTTAATGTAGGAATTTTATTTTCGTGTGTGCTAATATCTCCACAGGACATCATACATCATAACTCATACGGCTGTTTCATTGACATACCAGCTTCTTCTCAGATGTTTTTCCTAAAGAAATAAAAAGAAATAAAATAGACATAAAAACAGACTCACACGTGTTGGCTTACAGTACGAGTAGAGAACTATAAAATGAATTCAGTTTAATCAGTAGCCTAGATTATTTAGTTGAAGAATTTGTTGAGAAATATTTGAGTTCATGCTGAAATCTCACACTTTTGTATCTTAGCAAATCTATCAGTTCAACATCCCCACCCCATGAGATTATTGGAGTCTTTTTCTCAGTGGATAAATCTCATTGCTCTGATTTCATAATAAAATCTCATTTGTGATTTTACTTTCCTACGTATCTACATAGCTCTATCTCCACCTCCTGTTTTGTTCCTATACACAAATACACCAAATGCAATCATGTACTGTATGTGCTACAGTAGTTGTGTTTTACTGCAATAAGGTGTGTTGCTCTATCTTGAATGTAACTCTTACGGTCTCTGTATGCGCACTGGTTGCCCTGGGCTCCATCAGGCTAAGTTTATGTGGCAGTCTTGTTGTGAGGCGCTGTGTAAACACAGTGAAATTGCTCAGGGCCAGATTCCACTCTCCACACTCTCTTTTCGATCCCACCGGACTTATTTTCAATATGCCACTCTCAAAGCAAACCATATTACCATAAGCTCTCTCAATATAGCAGAGCTGTGCTGAAAAATATCATCCCAGGCTGAAATTTTGATGATCAGCTTAGCGTGACTTTTTCAATTTTCCTTCCTACCTGATTTCAGGTTGCACGCTCATTAGTTTACTTTTGCTTACATGTTCGGAAAGCACGGATGGACAAATTGAGATGCGGTTGGCATTTAGGCGGCAATAATGTTTCTGGTACAGGGTCTGTTTCAATCACTGGGTCTAACAGCAGTGTGACTCGGTGGCTTATTATTATTCTCAAAGCCGGGGTGGTGAGAACTGGTTTTGTTAATTAAACTGTGAAGATGCTAGGTTCGGATGCAAGGTCTATTTACATCAAGAGCAAAGCAAAAATGCATTTCGGTCATTACAAATGAACCCATGTCACAAAACAGATTGTCGATTCTGAACACACAGTCTAAAAGCTCATGTATTATTTTTGTGTGTGTGAGTGTGTGTTTTCTGCCAAACAAAGAGAAAAAAAAACAAAAATCCAACCTACTTGCCTAAAAAAAAAAAAATCTTGTTCTGTTGCCAGGCAAATTTCATCACCAGAAATGAACTAGATGAGTGTAAAAAAAGGGATTAAAGCATGATTCTGTAACGTAAGATATAAAACATTTTTGGTTGATTTTCCAGCACACATAAGTATATACACTACTATTCAAAAGTTTGGGGATAAGATTTGTTATGTTTATGAAAAAGTCTTTTATGCTCACCGAGATTGCATTTAGTTGATCAGAAATACAGTAAAAATAGGAATATTGTGAAATATTATTACAATATAAAATAACTTTTTTATAGTTGAATATATTTTAAAATGTAATTTATTCCTGTAATGCAAAGCTGAATTTTCAGCATTATTACTCCAGTCTTCAATGTCATATGATCCTTCAGAAATCATTCTAATATGCTGATTTGCTACTCAAGAAACATTTATTCTTATTATTAATGTTGAAAACAGTTGTGCTGCTTAGTATTTTTGTGGAAACTGTTTTTCTGGATTCTTTGAAGAATAGAAAGTTCAAAAGAACAGCATTTGAAATAAACATCTTTTGTAACACAATAAATGTCTTGACTGTCACTTTTGATCAGCCTTTGCTGAATAAAAATATGAATTGCTTTAAAAAAACTTTAACAGTAGTGTATAGTGCTAGAAATTGTAATATATATGGTTGCCTTGATATAAAATTACTTTAAAAAGACTGGTTTTTGTTATACTCCCCTCAGAGACTCAAAATTATGTTCATAAAAATCAATCTTTTTTGCCTGAGGAGGTAATCATAACAACCATTAGGATTAGTATATGACAAAAAAATTAGGTTTGCATGAGAATGTGTCCTTAAACTACCTGTAGAAATAAATGATTACTTACAGATGTCTCAAACAACTAATTTACTGCCGCTCTCATTTGATGCAATTAACACACAATATATTTATAATGATCATCTCATTTGTTTACAATGAGCACAACATATAATTGAGACATGAGGTGTTTGCAAATGGAGACCATATGCTGGAGAGTTCTGCTCCACCATTACAAGTCACGGATGTACTGCCCACGTTCCTGACAGCATAATCGCGGCAGAGCTGGAACCGGCCTCAGAGGCTACCATCTAAGCTGGAGTCGTCCCTCTTGCCCTCCCCCATCTGTGGGTTCCCGCTCCTGCCACACACCCATGCCACGCTTGTTGTAGCGTGTCGGTGTTTGGCAGCCCTTATTCCTACTCCTTTCTGTTTTTCCAAATCTCCATTATCTCCAATGCCGCAGAACGTTCTGAGGCCTTTACTGTCAGCTCTCGACACAGCTCTGAACGTTCGGTTAGGTTTGCGTTTTCAGATAAAGCGAGTGTTGCTCTTGCGTTCTGTGATGGAACAGAAGTTGTTGTAATTGGGTGTTTCTTCAACTACGGGCACTTTTGCCCTGTGGAAAATTAATTTCCTCAAAACTCTTTTCAAACTCTCTACTAAGTTTGTGTACTAGCAGTGTCCAACAGTGTGCACACATGCATCACTTATGTATCACGTTTCTTATGAATGTCATTTCCACCACATCTCAGATCACCATTATTTCTGGAAATGACAGCAATGGAAAAGACATTTTTGGAATAAAATTGGTCTTGCTATGGCTAATTTAATAACTATCATTTTATGAATCCTAAATACACAGAAAAATGTAATATAATATTTTTCACACTTTTACTTTTATTTTAAAATAATACTATTTATTTATTTTACATCTCAGGGATGCTCTGCACTCATACTGTTAAAGGGTTAGTTCACCCAAAAATGAAAATTAGCCCATAAATTACTCACCCTCAAGTCATCCTAGGTGTATATGACTTTCTTCTTTCAGACGAATTCAGTCGGAGTTATATTAAAAATTGTTTTTGATCTTTCAAGCTGTTTAATGGCACTCAGCGGGTGTTGCAGTGCTTCAGTCCAAAAGAAGTGAAATAAAAAGCACCCATCCTTAATAAAAAGTGTCTCACACAGCTCCGGGGGGTGAACAAAGTCCTCCTGTAGTGAATTGATGCGTTTTTGTAAGAAAAATAGCCATATTTAACGGACGACGTATGAGGTCGGCGTTGCGCATGCGCCGCTCAGAAGTGATGAACGCGCACTTTTTTTTATGGATGGGCGCTTTTTATTTCACTTCTTTTGGACTGATACACTGCAACAATTTTTTAAATAACTACGACTGGATTCGTCTGAAAGAAGAAAGTCATATACATCTAGGATGACTTGAGGGTGAGTAATTTATGGGCTAATTTTCATTTTTGGGTGAACTAACCCTTTAAGTCTCACTGTTGTACATTTCACACATGAAATACTTAAATATTTATGTACCATATTCCGCTCCTTGTTTAGAAGGTCATAGATTTATAAATGTAACAATTCATAGTTTATAATGGATAAATGATTATTATTATTAAAAATAATAATATCAATAATAAATTATTCACATATTATACATTATATATAACAATAAAATATAAAAACAATAAAAACAGTAAAATATATACATAAATGTATAGATAAAAATATACTGTATATATATATAATGGTAACACTTTACAATAAGGTTCCATTAATGTAAGTTAATGTATTAACTAACATGAACAAACAATGAACAATACATTTATTACAGTATTTATTAATCTTTGTAAATGTTAGTTAATGAAAATACAGTTGTTCACTGTTAGTGCATGTTAATTCACAGTGCATTAACTAATGTTAACAAGCACAACTTTTAGTAAATGTTGGAATTAACATTATAACTAAGATGAATAAATGCAGTAGAAGTATTGTATACTTCTACAGCATTTATATAGAAGTATTCATTCTTAGTTCATGTTAACTAAAGTAGTTAACTAATGTTAACTAATGAACCTTGTAAAGTGTTACCAAAAAAATTAAGGATGAAGCCATAAAAAATATTTCCAAGAATTCCCAAGAATTTTCTGCCTTCATATAACAAAAAGAAGTTGAAATCCATACAATGAAATCTGCCTACAGCTGAAGAAACTGTGCTTCTCTGCACTTTCTATCTCATCTCCTCCTCTCTTGTTCTCTCTCTCTCTCAAGCAGCATTCATGCATCCCAGCAACCTCTGCCAGGTCCGCCCCACGCCTGTAATCATTAGGCTGCAATTTGGGGCTGAAAATCGCAATTATAGGCTAGAAAACCTAACAAGCGATCACAAAAAGATTCCATATCACTGGCACGTTTTGCAGGGGAGGAAAGTCAAATCCTTCACGGTCCAATCAAGCCTGTCAGTTTTAGCAGTCAAACACAATATGGGCTTGTTTTCGCCGTTCTTACGCCGTTCTTATCATGGCAGTTTAACACTGTGCTGAGATTTACAGGTCTTTCATTTAGTAGTTTTTTTTTTTGCTTAGGTGCTAAAATGGAACAAATATGCTTTGGAGCAAAATCGTTTCACCATGTCAGGATGTTATTAAAAGCCGTAAGTCATTGGTCTAGGCTGTTGCTATTGTATTTCTCTACAGCTTGATAAACGTCAAGCCCGGAAAGTTCAGTTAAAGTGGGTTTATGTTAACAAAATGGAGGATAAATAATACATCTGCTTTGATGCAGAGATCTGCTTTTTGATGCTTAAACACTATTTCTTATGGAGTCCCTAAAGGGATGTGGTGAATGGGAAGAAAAAAAAATTTGATTAAAGGAAAAATGATATTTAAATGCTTTTGCAATCTCTTGTAAAACATTTGCGTTCCCCTGAGAAACTTTGCGTTCGCTCACAAAACATTTGCATTCTCTCGCACAACTTTTGCTGTCCCTTGAGAAACTTTGCGTTCTCTTTCAAAGCTTTTGTGATGGAATAATATGAGGTGGGAGGAAAAACTATACTATAATGCTTTTTGCAAAAGTTTTGTGAGCGAATGTAAAGACAATAGGACAAAAATGTTTTTAAATGCTCACGGCATTTCCATGCCAAGCCCATAGTTGGCGATATTGCTATGTGATTGCTTATTTTATTTCCCTCCAGTGTTTAAAAAAGGAGAAAGAAATAATAACACTTGCAAAAATGTCTCATAATTGTTAAAAAGACATTTGCTAGTCGCCATCTACTGGTGACATCATGTAACAACACTCGCAACTAGTCACCATCTGCTGGTGCATTGATGTAACCAACTCACTACTCACTCACTGAAATACAGTATTGGCTGAAATATTGGGGTATTACTGTTAGCAACATAAGTCTGGATGTGGTGCATACATAAAATTCATAGTGATTTGAGAATGATTTTAAATGACTTTTAAAACATTCTGACAGTGTCTCCATAATATCTTTTATATCATAGTACAATAATGCAAGGCAATGGAAAGACATTTTGTGCCCTTTGCATTAAATGTCTGAGTTAGACATCTTAAAATGAGGTTTTCTGGAAATAAGCCTGAAGGAATTTTACACATTTTAACCTGGAAGTATTAATTCACACATTCATCTCATTGATTTAGATTTTCTGTGGAACCAAGAAGCTTATAGAACAGCATCAGCCAGTCCAAAAACTCTCAAAACACACACACAGAAAAATGTGTACCTGATCTTTGAACCTTATTTTCACCTAAAAGGTTCATAGCAGTACCTTAAGGGTACATATTACCACTCAAGGTACTGATATGCACATGCACATTGTAGGGGTAAAAAGTGTTCCTGTGGCTCAGTGGTAGAGCATTGCATTAGTAGCACAAAAGGTTGTGGGTTCGATTCCCAGGGAACGCACATACTGGTAAAAAATGTATAGCCTGAATGCACTGTAAGTCGCTTTGGATAAAAGCGTCTGCTAAATGCATAAATTAAAAAAGATACAGAGTTGTCCCTGTTGTATCCCTAAAGGTACAGCTTTTGCCCTTTTTTGCATTTTGGGTTCGATTCCCAGGGAACGCACATACTGGTAAAAAATGTATAGCCTGAATGCACTGTAAGTCGCTTTGGATAAAAGCGTCTGCTAAATGCATAAATTAAAAAAGATACAGAGTTGTACCCCTAAAGGTACAGCTTTTGCCCTTTTTTGCATTTTTTTCTGACAGTGATGAAATATACATATTGCTAATTGAGAAAAGGTATAATAGGCCTATTACTTTTAAAGCAATCAAACTCATATTCATCTAGCGGTGGAAAAAACGCCACCATCCAGACCACCCTAGCAACCATATAGCAATGCACTAAAAACCACTCATAACACCTTAGAATCTTAGACCCTGACAATCTTAAAGTGTATCTTAACATCACGGTGGCGAGTTTTGCAATGGGCATGTCAGGCATTTTCTTCAGAAAAAATCTAGTTCTATCACATGCTATCTAGTCTTTATAACTTACTTTCTTGCTGCATGCACAAAATTATTTGGATTCTTAATTTTTGGACACTCATTGATAGATCACCAGGAAACCAAAAATGCTGCTCTTTACAAATTAGGCCCATTAGGCACATACGGTTGGACATCTTGAATATTTATATCACATTTCACAGATGAAAAAACTTTTCAGCCATTGCATTCTCCGGGTTTTGCTTCAAGAACAATTTTAAGAACAGTCCCACAGGTTTTGCTTTTGATTCAAGGCATTGCGGTGGGTTGGATTTCGAAGCAACATTTTGAGACAGTGTCAAGAATTATTATGTAAGAAGAGAGAAGACAATGGCTTATCTGCAGTGCCTCTGCATCTGTGGAGGTGACTAATTTCTCCGAGCTACGGAACCATCACTTCAACGGGGAAAAAAATGATAATGTGTGAGAGAAAGAGGCACGCCTAGATTGGATGAGCTCTGCTTTACTTTTCCCCGGAAGGAAGAGCTGCCCACATTGCTGGAACCTGACATGCTCTCTTTTCCCACTCTGTGGCCACCTGTCTGTTTGACAGCCTGATCCATGTTTACTTCCTCTACTATTCTACTATAATACGGACAAATCATAGATGGCCATGTACGCCTCCTCTTCCTCTCCCTCAATCTTTTTTCTGTGTGCAAATGTGTGTTCGAGACGCCAACCCTGATGTTCCCTCTCTCCCTGCCGGTATTTCCACTTTCTCAATTCGTGTCAGCCAAGTGGAAAAGACCTGTCAATCAAATAAAGCATGCACACACCAGTGTTTCCTACAGAATTCATTTTAATTTTTTTGCAGAAACCCATGCAACCCTGCCTTAATTGGTCCTAATCACATACTTTATTTTAAAGATTTATTTATAACTACATTTCATTTAACTCATTAATTTGGTTGCATTAAATATATATTAAAAAACAGAAAAAATTGTTATGCACCCTGACCAGGATGTGTAGTATCATAATAATGAATTTTTCTACCATTGATTTGATTCGTTTGATTCATTAAAAGATTCCTCTCATTCTGTGCTGTTTTTTTTTTTTCATGCAGCCAGCGAAGCAAATGCAATAGAAATACGTGTTGTCTACCAAAGGTTATTTTCGTAAACGAAAACTAAAACTAAGACTAAAACGATTGATGAAAAAACTATTTCGTAAACTGAAATAAAATAAAAACGTCAAAATAATTGAAAAACTAAAACGAAACTAAACTAACAAAAGTTATTGAAAAACTAACTGAAATAAAATAATAATTATCAAAAAAAAAATCATTTTCGTAATCATTACTTTCTCACCCCTTGGCGGAAAAATATACAAGCTGTGTGGAGGTTTAGGGAAATAGCCTACCTGTAATGGCGCATCACGCACATGGGGTTATCTGACGGAAAGACGCAAAGCAGTTTAAAGCCTGCACGGGTCCTGTTTGATAAACGTGCACCAGCAGTACTTATCAGAACACCCGACCCATTATCTGACAGCAGCACTAATTTAATTCTGTACCAGACCAGAACCGTTTGACATAAAGATGTAACGCAAGCAATCAAACCAACATTAGGCATTCTAAGTTGTGGTGCTTTGAAGAAAAAGACATGCAGTGCAACATGATAATTAACAGAAAAAAAGATGAGAACGCGCATCCTTTCTGTAAACAACACAAAACTTTTGCCTAGCATCTTGTGATCACTCTGCCAGGCTTTTGAACAAGTGTGCATTGACTAAATCACATCATGCACGCTTATAATTCTTCATAAATGAAAAGAACATTCAAATATAAGCCTTTACTGTTAAATGCGATTGCCGTTATTATTGAATTTCATTAGTCCCAGTTTTGATTGATGCACGGCTGTTCACGGAAAAGTGAGCAAGACACCACAGTTACAATATCATGATTATGGTTAAATAAGAAAAGACATATAACCAAATCAGGCTACATTTATTTTCATACTAAATATCTCAACACACATCATTGAATATGACATTAAGCGCGACTTGTGTAGATTCATTTAGTAAAAAAAGGCTTGCCTGCTTTCTTTGGCGTATATTTGTATACTTTTACTATCTAATCAATCTCAGCATGCGTTAATTTTGTGTCGCTATATGTTTGCCTCACTAAGGTTAAATTATGCCTACGTCTTTCTTTGGCCTGCGCTCTGGAAGTGATCTGTTAATTCTGCTAAACTTTCATTAAAACCGAAACTAAAACTGAAACTAAACTATATAACAACTAAATAAAAATGCGTTCACAAAATAAAAACTAAACTAAAACTAACAAAAATATGAATGAAACTAATAAAAACTAAACTGAATTTTATAGCAAATTTGAAAACGATATTAAAATAAAACGAATTTAAAAATTCAAAACTATATTAACCTTGTTGTCTACAACTTTTTTTTTTCATGCCATCACATTCAATTCAGACTCTAAACTCACAACTTGGATAAAACATAATTTCTTGACGCTGTGCTGGAAAAACTGTCATACGCATAATTAAATGTCAAAGAACACATACGGATCTTGCAGTAAAAGTAATTCTACATTTTCAAAATTACTCTGAATTTTGACAACAGACAGATGTTGCTATTGATTCATGTCCTCTACTGAACGTGTTCTCCGGAACTTACATAAAACTCATTACACAAAACTTTCTAGGTGATGTCTTTCCAAGAGGGCCACAATGAAATGTCAAATAATCATACACTACCATTCAGAAGTTTAGGGTTGGTAAGTTTTTATGTTTTTGAAAGAAGATTTTTATGCTTACTGAGGCTGCATTTATTTAATCAAAAATACAGTAAAACAGCAGTATTGTGAAATATTATTACAATTTAAAATAACCATTTTCTATTTGAATATCTTTTAAAATATAATTTATTCCTGTGATGCAAAGCTGAATTTTCAGCATCATTACTCTAGTCTTCAGTGTCACATGATCCTTCAGAAATCATTCTAATATGCTGATTTGCTGCTCAAGAAACATTTCTTATTATTATCAGTGTAAACAGTTGTGCTGCTTAATATATTTGTGGACATTTTTTTATATATATTTTTTTCAGAATTCATAGATGAATGGAAAGTTCAAAAGAACAGCATTCATTTGATATAGAAATCTTTTGTAACATCATAAATGTCTTTACTGTCACTTTTGATCTTACTGACTCTAAACCTGAACAATAGTAGGCTATAATGATCCATAAATCATAATGAAAAGCTTATGGCTTTTATTATACATAAAACTGTAATCTAATTTTATTGAAAATTAAAAATACACAGAGATAAATCTGAGAATATATCTTGTCTTCACTGACCACAGTGATGAATGTGTCTCACAGAAATCTGGCCACAAAGTTGTACGATCCACATAAATGGGCACTTAGAGGGTTTTTAGTGAGAAAAATCTTTCTAGGGCTAAATTAACTTTTAAACAAGGCTCTGACCTACAATCCAGATCTCCATATCCACTGACATCCCTGAAATCATTTTGAATGGATGCTCGGTTTCTCAGTGGGTCCAAATGGCTTGTGTTAGTGGTGTTTTTTACTTGAACAAACCATTCTCACTCACTTCCATGCACTATATTTAGTTCATTGAACTCTCTTCCTTGCGATGCACATGGCTGCTTTGGCCTTTTCTCACTTCAAAGACTGACTATAGCACATTATGGTACGGGCTGTGAAGGAGCATATAATTGGTTGGACATACTGAGTGAATATGCCCATATACACTGAACGAGTTGGTGTTTTGAGGCTGAATGACTTGAGACAGCACTGAACAAACTAGGACATGATGCTTGTGAGCGAACTAACTAAATGAGGCATGCCGAATGAGAATCTGCTGACAGTGACTGAATAAACTGGATAACTAGGAAAGGAAAGTTGGTCAAGAAAAACTCTGAATGTGACTTGACTGAAATGTAAAACATTTTTTAAAAGCCTTTACATTGGAAGTTTATACAGACATTACAGACTGCTAAACAGATTTGCTGCTTAAAACCTAAGTCGTTTTTAAGTAGATTTGCAACTTAAAAACTACTTTTCTATATAAGCCAGAATTAGTGATGCCGAATCATAAATGGATATATCTATTGAGTCAGTTCACTCACGTGAATTGGCCAAACGGTGTAGTAACATTCGCTGCGTCCGAAATCGCATACTTCCCTACTATATAGAATGCGAAAAACAGTATGTGAGGCGAGTAGTATGTCAGAATTCACAGTATTTGAAAAACAGTAGGTGAAAAGTACCCGGATGACCTACTTCTTCCGCCCGGATTCTGAAGTGCGCATTCGATAAACACTTTACTATCCCATGAGGCCACGGGAGAGGATTTATGAATGGCAGTGAAGCGACGCAACTGACGCTGGTAGGTCATGTGACAGTAACAACATGGCGAAGTATAGAACATACTTTTCTAACAGTCATGAAGTAAATTCAAATTAAAATGTAGTACCTACTAAAGACAGTACGCGATTTCAGACGCACTGATTGTCTGAATCGGTTCTGGATTAAGTTTGAATCTTTCGGATAGTTCACTCACGTACTGAATTGTTTCCGGTTTCTCATTTCATAAAACAACACAATTGATTAAGCATCAGAGATCAAACGAGCGAAGTGAATATTTACTTATATTCTTTATCTAATATAATATAATGACATCTTATATTATAATATATCTTATTATATATTATACCCAATATTTCCAACCAAAAGTGTATCACGAAAAAGTAAAGTAAAAAGTACACAAAATCATTTACCGTGATATTGCATCGTTGTTTGCTGTTTTCCGTCAGCTGTTCAGAATCAGAACGAGAGAATCACGATTCGTAACCGAATCATTCTTTTGTGCGTGTTCTTTTAAATGACTCAACCAAACGCCATAGAACATGGCTGGAATCGGTTCACGATTCAGTTCGAATCATTTGAGTTTTTGGCGCGCCAAAAGTCGGCGATTTCTCATTCCATAAAAAATAAACAAGAAACTTTTTCTACTCATAGAACAAAAATAGCGCTGGATTAAGTGGATATATACCTAGTACAATCCATAGAAAATAAACCTGGAAATACATATTATCGTTTACTAACGATGAAGAAGGTTCAACACCTGCACGCTCCACTCCCGTATGACTCGCCAGGTAAATCAAATTAACCTATTAACAGTTTTTTCCGTAGCGTTTTTACAAAATTTTACAGTTAAAATTACACTTATTTTTTACAGTGTAGCAAAACAGTATGCGAAATATCTAACATCAGGCCTATATACAGTATGGTGATCAATCTGTACCATAGCCGCAGTTGTTTTGAAGGGTATTTTGAGAAACTCTGTCATCTGAATAAGATGATTCGTCTTTGACAGTGTGTGCACCTTGCATCTGGCTTGTTTGTTAACCACTCCTCACTTTCTCTCCTCATTAACACACCAGCTGGCAATACAGGTTTTCTGGTGTAGCTTACTTTTAGAGATGCTTTTTGTTTTCTAACAGCCAGTGGTTACTTTTAGTAATATATTTTTAAGTATCTTATGACTTATCTTATAATTCAGCTTATATTTTGCAAAATAAGCGGTTACACTTTATAATAACTTTCATTAATAAACCATTAACAATAATGCTTAGCAGATCATTAGTTAAAATATATTCACATAGCTAGAAATATGAGATTATGTGCTTGTTGATGTTTACTAATGTATTTATTAAGCATTATCTAATGATTAACAGATCATTATTTCATGTAAATAATCATGCTTACAAATATCATTCAACTTTCCATTCATGTGATCATGCACTTCTTGAAAATCTTCAAATTATTTTAACAGATGTTATACAATGATCTAAAGCTTTTGTTAATGCACAACACTTTTGCTGCTACTGAGGTGTGATATGGGTAAGGTTATGGACAGGTTTGGTGGTATGGGTAGATTTAAGGGTTGGTTAAGGGGTCAAAAGTGTACAGGGGTCAAATTGATTACGATAAGGGAACACGGTTAAACCGGTTTATATTACATTGTTTTCATAAATGAACAAGTATTTTCTTGAAAAATAGATTTGTTTTCTCAAGGAATATCCTATAATGATATATGATATACTAATATAAGTAATGATAAGTACAATGTACAATGCTTTAGCAAGCATTTAGCTAAACTAGAAATCCCTAGCACTAGCTCCTGCATATGCAATCTACACACACCCACAACTGTGCATTAATATAAAAGCACTATTCTCCATTATTTATAGCCTTGTATCACAGGCTTACAACTCAGACAATAGAAGAGTGGATGGTTGTGTGTTTGTTGACGAAGGCAAGAGTGCGTGTGGATGGACATGTCCTTTTGGCCCCTCATTAATGGCAGTGAGAGAGCATGAGTCCTCTCTAATGCATTCTCCTACCTTGTTCTCTCTCCTCTGTAAGCGGCCTTTGCCTTCCCCTGACAGGACAGAGCCGCTTCTCAACACAGGTGTGATGTTCGACAGACAATTTCCCAGGCTTTTTTTCTTCACCCTCCTTTTTTACTTTCATTCTCTCGGGTCCCAGGGAGCGCCGCCCCTGTTAGATGGAGGTATGAAGTGGGAAGAACAGGAATGAGAGTGGGCAGGCGAGTGGATAAAAAGGCAGCTGTTCTTTTTCATTTGTGCTTTTTTTTTCTCCCTCTCATTTACCCTCTTCTCTCAGCCACCTTTTTCTCCGGCTGTCCTGGTTTCTGGTTCTCCAGGGCCAGGGCCTATATTCGGCTGCCATCGGTGTGGGGCTGAGGTTTCTCTCAGATTCTTTGGTTTAATCAACAGTCAGCAGGCTGATAAAACAGAAAAATTCATAGTGGAAATCCAGCTTTAGTTGCCATCTTGTAGTGATGGACTGATATGGTTTTTCAATGGCTGATGCCAGTATCTAGAGCACATGGTGGCCTATTGCTGATATACTACCAATGTATGAAAGCATTTGTTACTAGGACTGAGCCTATATCAGTCATTTATCATGTCGTGATGATTTTGATGGCAAATATAGTATAATTATGCAACATAATGAATACTGTAGTGATTTTATTGCACTTTTTATTTGGTTGTTTTGGTTACAGAGTTTGTCTGTACACTATTTTTGCTATTCTTTCTTGTCTTCATTTGACAGCATTTTCACAGAGATATTTAATTATTGTCCCTGATTAAACTTAAGAAGCAAACATTTGTTGAATTGAGTTGTTAGATTGATTCATTTCTGTGAATCAGTTCAAACTTGTTTAATGAAACATTTGAAAACTCTGATTCAGTTCTCATTTAGTTCTTACATTAAACATTATGAATCAATAATTTTGGCTCTTTGTTTGGTTTCTGTGATAGAGATAAAACGTCCTTTAGGCCACTCATGTCAACTTGACATTACATGATGGTAAACTTGAAATTTTGTATGTAAATCGTTTGCTAGCATTATTTTCTTGTTAACAAAGCATGGGCAAATTTCATTTGAAAGTGCATATCACTATGCCCTACTTTAAAGGAATTGTTCACCCAAAAATGAAAATTTTCTGAATATTTACTCACCCTCAGGCCATCCAAGATGTAGATGAGTTTGTTTCTTCATCAGAACAAAATAGGAGAAAATTTTGCATTTTGCATATTACATCACATGCTCACTATTGATCCTCTGCAGTGAATGGCTGCCGTCAGAATGAGAATGAAAAGAATAAAAAAAAAACATCACTTGTTAATTCATGGTATATAATTCTGTTGTATCAATCATTGTGTTATTTTGACATAATTTAACAAGTACAGTTCAATTGTCATATATGTTTTTTTTTGCAGTACATTTAAAAACCAGTGACTATAATCAGTAGCTTTATATTGTGCAATCGTTTTTGATTTGAATCCATCATTCACCTTGCTTCATGGGATTATAATTAATTCATAAAATAGTTTTGTATTTTTGTCTTTAATAGTGGTTTTCATTCTTCTTTTTAAACTTCAAATCAAAGGTTGAAATATTGTGACTTATCTCTGAGCTGATTGGTTTGGGTTATGTTCTTTGTTAAGATTTTTTTTTTAATCTCTGTTGAGAAAATGACTTTAAAGACCACTAAAAAAGTAGGTGTGTTCTGTTAATAAACGACCTCCTGTTTCAAAATGAACCATCAGGGGTCATGTGATCATAAACCACATGATTACTTCCTTGAAGTGACCGTTGTATGTATATTTCGCTAATGGCCTTCAAATAACATTTCCTTCCTGCAACAATTCCAAAATTGCCACTTACAATTCGCCCCATACACATGGAATGAGCTAGAATAAATGTGAATTGCAAGTGATATAAATTACTGTTTACCACAGTTTGCAAATAGCATCTGCCAAACTTTATTTGTGATGTTTCATGCAAGGTTTTATACTGTAACATCTGTAAACAAGTATTATGTACAAAGCTATAATTCATTCACAACGCGGCTGTTCTCTTAGCCACAATTATTTGCTAAATGACAATAAATAAATGAGCAAAATGATCTCTCTTGCCATCTGATTCTCTTCCAATCAGGCCACTATAATGAGACTTAGAATTGCATAAGCCTTTGTAAATACCTGCAAGTATGTAAATGGCATAAAACGAGGGCTAGTGCACAATGGCTGTCAGCAGACTCTGCAGTGAGAACTGTATTAAACTTGCACGAGAAAATAAATTCGGAAAATATAGAGGCAATTATTTTGTCTCCCACACAGCCTGACAAAATAACTGCCAAGTGAAGCTGGGAGGAGAAATAAATAATGAAAGAGAGAGAATGAGAGCAAGCAGTGAGGAGACGCGACTACACGAGACACATTAAGCATCTCACAGCCACCCGCAGCCGCACAAACCCAAACAGATGCTGGAACACGTCTATAGACTCATGTGAATGGTATTGTGGAAAGTTATGTATTGCATTATAGTTTGTCCTGCTAAATTAAAACTAATTATCATAAGCTAATTATGATTTAGCTTATGAATATTACTTAGATTATGCACATTGATTAACAGCTTTGATACATAAGTACTTGATCTGATCTTTTGGTAACTTTGCTTTGAGCGCAGGAGGTTTTGGGCTTATTATATTTTAGTAAACCAAGATTGCATTCATATATCATTGCATCACTTTTTGGCAGCAGTTATCATGTCCTAAGAGGATTTCAGTATTTATTTTATAGCGCGCATAAACCTTTTGATCTATACTGTATACCTAGAAGCTCAGGAGTCCCAAGTTAAAGCAAGATAACAAAAATATTGCTTGGAAGAACAAGGAATTGAAGTTCAAGAGAGGTTGATTGTTTGCTACGTTGTAATGAAAGTAATATTCTTATAATCTCTATATAATACAATAAGTTCAAATTCATTTTTCATGACCATAAATTTGGCATGTAACCAAATAACAAGTGAAATAATGTACAGTCCAATAGTCATTATCCGAAAATAAACCCATCCAGAGTAAAATAAATGCCAGTGTTTTTTTTTTTTTGGTTGATTTTATTCAGTGTATTAAAGGCAGTGGACAATTACTGAAATACTCTAAACAAGAGGAACTGATTTGCTTTAACAGGCTATTTCACCATGTAAGTGAAAGCATTTTGCATTGGTTTAGTGGATTTTAAAATGTCCCTACTGACCTTAAAACAGAACCCGCGTCCTTGGAATGAATTATGCTGTTTCTGTAGAATTTAATTTGGATGTCATTGGCAACTATCAGGGAGCTTAAAAGCATTTTGTTGGGTGCACTTTTGGTAGAGCTGATGGAAATTACTTTGGGTTGTCCTGTTGGACGGAGAATGAGCCAGATGAAGGCTCGGGATCCATCAAGATTAACTCTACAGAACTCTACAGAGAGCTAATGAATGGACGGAATGTATGATTTTGGAGGTGTGTCTAATACACAGGCTCCTCCCATTTTTACAGGGTCTGCCTATCTGTCTTTCTGATGCTCCCTCTCTCTTTTTTCCCTTTCTGGCCCTGTTTCTGGCCCTTTGGGTTGGCTGATGTAACCGTGTGACAGAATCGTGCAAATAGAGGAAAGAAAGAAGAGGATGGAGGGATGAATTTGTCAAAGATCGAGTGGGAGTTTGTGAGGACAGAAAGACACCAAGTGATCTGATTAGACCAGGAAAGCACGACTAGTTCTCAAGGGCTTGACTGTGTTCTCAGGGGTGTGATTATTTTTGTCTACATTTCAATTTGACCTTAGTGGTTATGCATGACTGGTGAACCATTCATCCAGTCAAAGACAGTGAGGCAGATTGACTAAAGTGACACTTTAGTGTGTGGTAACTTAAAAAACTGATTTTTTTGTTCGCTAACCATCCACAATTCTACTTAACCAGTGAATTCTTTGGTCAGTAAGGTAATAAATCAAAGCAGGCAGTGTGTGCAAATAGAATGGTGATATTCATTCATGGTTAATTTTCACTGAAGTCGACATTTTGTCCTCCCACTTCTCCGGTAGGGGTTTTATTTTGAGTAATTCAGGGGTGAATTTTGAGTGAGGTCTCTTTAAACTCAAATGATATGGTGTGTATGTTTGTGAAGGTTGTTATTTGATTTAATAGCCAGTATGTCAGTGAGCTTTGAAATATTCATATTTTTGGATATGACAGCTCTGAGAGCTGGAATATGGGTATGTGTGCATTCATAACAGCTGACGCAGAGATAATAATAAAGGTGACAGAAAGAGAGGCAAAGTCAGTCAGTTTTGTGCCATTGAGTGACTCTTTTATTGACTTATTGCTAGGGATGCACGATATTATTGGAACGTTAACGGAATCGTCCGATAATGGCTTAAAATGTAAACATCCGCATCGGCCCGATATGAACAATTTTGCCGGTATGCCTTGCCGATAAGACAAATAACTCACATGTGCTCAGGGTGTGCTAGCGATAAGATCACATCAGCAGTGTGGTCATTCTTGAAGTTAACTTTTGCCTGATGATTAGATTCACTGTTTTGGATAATATACTTGTGTAAATTAATTTTATATACAGATTTATTCATTAATGTGCACTATAAATATTTTTTTCATTTTTTTTTTCAAATGTATTATGAGAACTTAAATACAATGACCTCTAAAAAAAATTCAGAATTTTTACAACTCTTTTGCTTTAGACCATCTACAAATGTTAAATCTACAAATAAAATCTTAAGGTTACCATTGCATCTGTCTGAAAATCAAATGCAGTGATTGATTTATATAGTTATTTTCATAGCTTTCAATGTACTCTCATTATAAAATAACTTCATTATTGCTTATTTAATCCTAACAAGTAAGTTTTTGTTAAAAACTAACCAAAATTAAAAATAATCTGTTCATAATCTCTGCAGAGGAGAGACTTGGTGTTGTTTCCAAACAAAAGGAAATATATCGGCATCGGCATTGGCTATCGGCCAAAATGTGTTGAAAAATATCAGCATTTATGCTTGTCTTGATATACAAATATTTTATTTAATATTTTAAATAGATATTTGTTATTTATCTAAATTGCTGGAGAGGTAGAATTTATTTATTTATGTATTTAATATTAGGAAGGTAGACTCTCCTTATCATTTAGTGATGAATTCGATTTTCAGAAATGAATTGATTTTTCCAACACTAACATCATTTTTGCTATCGAGCTAGGAAGAATCATGGAGCTAATCTAATGACACGTCTTTAAAAAAACGTAATAGCCAAATAAGTGCTGTATAGTCATTACAATATTTACAAAGTTGTTTAATTTTATATTTATATACTGAATATCATTGCATTTATTATACTAGATAAAATATTCAATTTGGTAGAATTGTAAATGTGGCTGTTAAGGATGAACGTACAGTCTTTTCTATTTCTTTCTAGTCTTTTGTGCTTTGGAAATCTTTTTGAAACATGTATTTTCAGTGTTTCTACTTGCTCAACATGCTCAAGGATACAGTACATTTATACTCACAGATTTGTTTAACATGCTGTCTTTTGTGTCTAAGGTCTATGGCTTGTTGACTGTGAGGAGAGAGATGTGTAAAAGCATGATGTAATGAACAAATGTGACCCTGGACCTCAAAACCACCCCAGCGACTTAAGACTGCTTTTGTGGTCCAGGGTCACAAATGCTCTCAGTTGTCTGTCAGTAGCTACTGTACTTTCTACTACTCATCTTTGCACACTCATTGTGTAGATGGGAACATGTTCTTGGCTTATACATTTGAAACCGCAAACAGGATGTCATGATAATTATATTATGTCCATTTAAACTGTAATACTTACATGTCCTATGAATTATTTAGCAAATATGTAATAGAGCAGTGTTCACTAAATAAACAATTATTCTCAGCACTTAGTGGTGAGCTGCATTCGCTTGCCACAACAAATGTTGAATCAGCTAACCCACACCTCAAATAAATGAATAATACGCTCATACTCTATGACCGTTTTTAGGACTAGGCCATAAATACATTACATAGTATATTTTACCATCCCAGTATCAGCGATTTTTTTTTCTATAATGATGATAAATATATTTTATACAAAGTGGAAAGTATGCTGTGACAGTCAACTGCACATGCATGACCAGAATCCACAAAACGCATGTTCAGAACTGAGATGATTCTGCATCATATACTGTTGATCACCTCGTCTAAAAATACAGTAATCTACTGAGAAGTCATTTGCGTAGTGTGGATTCGCACAGTAACATTTCTTCATTTTATTTGTTTTTATTCCCTCCGTTGTTTATCTTATATTTTAGCATTGTCTAGGGACTTGATTTGATCTTAATGATGTGGCATCAGATTGTATAATGATGTGTTCATTCCTCCGAGCCACTTTTTTGTTTTTCTTCCTGTACTGTAGAAGAAGAGCACTGGAGAGGCCACCCGGTAAACAAGGCTAAAAATGATGACTCTAGGCAAGGTTCAATTCGGCCGGCTCTGTCTTCTTTTCCCACATGAGTTACTCTCTGAATGCGCACAGCACCAGTTTTGTCTTGCATTTTTCCTTTTCTATTCCTTAGAAACATACAAATGCCCATTCAATGGCTTTTGTTTACTGAGCTAAGCACTGACTTGAAAGTCCAGCTGGACTTGGCTGTAGGGATCTGTCTCTGTGTGCATATGAGTATACATACATTCCGAACCGTTTCCAAGTTCTATATTCCAAGTTCTATTCTACATTTTTATTTCTCCAACAATGCTATTTTGCAGGAAACAAATCCATTTAATAGCAAAGCAAGGGCCTTGTAGAGATGAAGTTGCAATATAGTAGGGCTTTGCGTTATGGTGGTTTACCATGCGATTCAGATGGTAGATTTAACAATGCTATTTATGTTGCAGTGTTCATGCCATTCAGAAGTTTGGGGTTGGTAAGATTTTTTTTTTTTTAAAGAAGTGTCTTATGCTCATCAAGGCTGTATTTATTTGATCAAATATAGTAAAAACATGAATACTGTAAAATTTGTACAAATTATATATAACTCTTTTGTTTTTTAATATATGTGAAAATTGAATTTATTCCTGTGATGTCAAAGCTGAATTTTTCCAATGTCACATGATCCTTCAGAAATCATTCTAATATGCTGATTTAGTGGCCAAGAATTATTATTGTCAATGTTGAAAACTATTTTTTTCAGGATTCTTTGATGTTTAGATATTTAGATATTTTTAATCTAAATATAAACCTTTTGTAACATTGTAAATTTCTTTACTGTCACGTTTGAACAATTTAAAATATTCTTGCTGAATTTTTTTTATTTTCATTTAAAAAAGAAAGTTTTTGTTTTAAACTGACCCCAAACTTTCAAATATTTGATTTGTTTTTTTATTTATTGTTAGGATTGCATTAATACTAACTTTTGGCCTCTGGTACTTCAGTATTGGTATCAGTACCTTGGTCAAGTAATAAACAGACTTGGGCGACTGATGAAATTAAAATATTACAGTATATTTTTAAGAGACAACAAAATAATGTGTTGAGTTTTGCAATTTATTTGAATGACGTAGCGGAATGTACTGCAAGTACATATTATATAAATGCACCGGACAGACCAGTCAATGTACAAATTTATTTTACTTTTGGTGTTGGAATTGACTTTTAGATCAATTACAGATTAAAATGTCAAATTCAGTAAATACATTAAAGGAATAGTTAACCAAAAATGAAATTATGGCATCATTTACTTGTCCTTTTGTGGAACATAAAAGAAGATATTTTGAAAAATCTTTTTTTTTTTTTTTTGGCCACACAAAGTCAAATGTTCTTTGTTTACCAACATTCTTCAAAATATCTTTTTTGTTCGACAGAAGAAAGAAATGCAGGTGGTTTTGGAGTGACATGAGGGCGATATTTGAGGGCGATATATGTTATCAACAGAAGTGCACAAAATAATGATATCATAACATGGTAAATGCTGGTACTATAAAATTGCAGCAATATCTATGCTAGCAGACTGTAGATGGGCTCTATTACAGGGACACCCTGGGAGGTGACATTTAGAATGATGATTCATAAGTGAGTATTACACACAAGTGTGTGGCTTTACTTTGATAACTGGGCCTTTCAAGTTTCAAGACTTTCCAGAATTCTCACGGTAGACTGGCTAAAGCATTTCCTGTGATGTAAAAATAGAGCTGTTGGATGACAGAGTTAGCATTTGTTGAGATGACACTCACCTCCCTGTAGGTTGGGCACGCTGATGTTCGCATACCTGTCGTGTCAAAAGATAAAACTCTCTCGTCTTTGTGGCGTCTGAACACAGATTGTGGTGCGGTGACACTCTCCGTTCTCTGACCTCCTGCCCAGGCATCTGGCATGTTTTTGCGCTAATGAAATGCCTTTTCGTAATTAGAAAGGTCACGTTCTTCTCGCAGACAGATAAGCCAAAATGACAGCTAATAAATAAAAGCTGGAGAAACAGAAAACAGCACAGGGTCTTCTGGATTAGAGAGCAGATGCTAGGGCTGCTTGCGTCTTGCCATATTTTTCCCGCGCTTGGCGGAAGCCCGCGAGGAACATTGCCAACCGATTAACAGCTTCGTTTGGCAGATTTGTTGTTTTCACACCCTCTGATGTGACACAAAAAGGAAGTATGACATCACAGAAAGCTTGACAGGAACATGCAGAAACCGTGGCTGAAGGCTGGTTTCGCCTGCTTTATTCGTGAGTTGCCCTCTCCAGCTTTGCGCCGTCTAATCTTCGCCCAAACTTTTGAGAAGAATGTCAAGGTTCATTGATCTCATATCCAAGTACAGCAGTACGCAGCTTCTTGAAAGAAGAATCTGATCATTAAAGGTCATTGATCCTTTTCTAACTTGAGAAATACAAGAGGTGAGTTCGGAGCTCACCTCCAAACCTCTTCAAACCTCCGGCATCATCTCGACTAGCTCGCCTTCACCACATCACTGGTTAACATTCAGCTCACCGTCAGTTCTAGCCTGACAGGTCACAGCCTGACTGAGAATTAAAGATTTGTTTCCCTGCAAGGATGGAGTATCTGCTTTCAAGCTAATGAGAGGGGCTCAGGGCATTCCTGTCCTGTAGATACATCTTCAGCATACTCATCCAGAGGGCTAGCAGTGCCTGCGGTGTACGCGTCGATGAACCCTTCACTTAAACTTCAAGGCTGTCATAAGTTAGCCTTGACAGAGGCCTTTCTTCAGCAGTGGATGAAGAATCATGATACTACACTGTAAAAAATTACCGTGAATTTAACGGTAAAAGACTGTAAAAATGCTACAGTAAAAACCTGTTAAATATTATATCAGTTAATGAAATTACGGTATTTAACTGTAAAGTTGCTACCGTATTTTTTACGGTAAAATTCCGGCAACCACAGCAGCCGTTTTTTTACCGTAAATTTTACGGATTTTTTTTTACAGTGTACTGGATCATGTTTTGGATCCATTCACTAAAGAGTTGCTTCATGCTATTTCAGTGCAAAACCTGTGGCTTATTTACTTGACTACTTGCAATTTAGTTTAACCCTACTATTTAGTTATATTATATTATCATTTATTTTATTTTCCATCCATTCATCCATTCTCTAAACCATCGCGGGGATGCTGGAGTATTTTATTTTATTTTATTTTTTTTAATTTTATTTTATTTTGTTTTGTTTTGTTTTATTTTATTTATTTATTTGTTGTTGTTGTTGTTGTTTTTTTTTTTTTAAGTCATTTTAGCTTATCTGTCTGCGAGAAGAACGTGACATTTCTAATTACGAAAAGGCAATTTATTAGCGCAAAAACACGCCAGATGCCTGGGCAGGAGGTCAGAGAATTTAATACATTTTAATACATTACATTTACTTCTTTTTTTACAGTAAAAAAGTAACAGTTGTGAGAATGTGATACAAGTTTGGGTGAGTACAACTTAAATGTAATTTTGGCTAAACTACAGGTATATTCTTCTAAGGAATTTTCTTGTTTGTTCTCAAATTGCAATAATTTTTGGGCATATCAGCGGACGCAGTGTATTCTTAGTGAATAAACCAAGAATAGATGCACATCTTTATATAATGTCCTGTAAGTTCAAATCAAGCTACCTTTTCTAAAATGTGATAATTGCTGATGACTTGGTTGCTCAAAATGACAAATGTGCAGATTTTCCTCTGAACAACAGTGCTGCAAAAGACACGAGAGATACTAATTATGCTAAAAATGAACCCATGGCGCACAAACCGTTCACGGCGGGAGAATGCTACATTTGCTGCAGTCTTTTGTTTATTTGATCCGTCACTTTCCCCTGTTGTTTGCAAGATGCAGTTCTGGAGGAAAAAAAAGCCTCCTAAATAGGTTGAGAATTTTGCTGCTGTGCAAAGCAACATAATGTTCTGCTTCCAATTTCAAAGAGTTAGATGTAATGCCTGATGCATAATGCTAGTATGCTAATATGCTTTGGGTTTGTTTCTGTCAGGAAATGAAAAACGGTTGGTCACACATTGAACTGTTTCCCTCATCTTATCTCTGAGCCTGGCCACAATACAGTGATGAAAACCGCAGGCTGTTCCTTTCAGAGCTCGGCTTTTACGGTGATAAGGTAGATGTGAATACAATGTGAAAGGCTAATGGATGAAGATGTTCAACAGGTTCATGCTGTCATGCGACTGAATGAAATAATGACACCATAAATCAAGGAACGCTGCCATAAAACTATAAGTCTTTGTCATTGCTCTGACACACACAACAGAAGACTTCGCAGGCTTTTTGTGTATTATTACACAGAGGTCTTCTCTGTAATCACCATGATGAATCATCTTCTTGATTAAAAAACAAAAGATGCTCCTAAAAATTATATTGAGTGAGTGAATCTTGCTAAAATAACCCTCAGTATGATTTTTTTGTCGTAGCAACCTAACTTGTAATACACTGTTTGTGCTATACAGACATGAATAATACCTTTTTTTGTGAAGAGAAGTTATCAGACCTACTTTTCTCATGGATGACATTAAAATATCCCATTGACTTACATAGATTAAAAAGCATATTTTTGAAACGTCATTTTTTCTGTTCTGCTTTAGTAACTGCATTGCAATGTACTAGCAACAACCCACATCATTTTAGCATCTTGTTAGCAGATTTATCATGGACTAGTTAAAATATTTATTTATTATAATTGTTGTTATGATTATTTATGTAACAATGTAATAATTATTATTATCTATATAGTAATTTTTACATTTTAATTTTAATAATTTGAATAGTGTATAGTTATAGTTTAAGATGGTTTAGATATATAAAAGCTATAGTTCAAAATTTGTTCAGTGGACAATTTAAAGGTTTGTTAATATCCAAGCAAATGTATTTCTTAGCTTTGACTATGGAAAGCGCTTCTGGTCTTATCTGCTCTAAAGTTTGGTCTTATATAAGGTAATCGTAAAAGACATGATTAAATTTGTTGCATAAATTAAAAAAAATAGGACTTTATCTAAAGCATATTTGCCTGCTGTTATTGCATTATAGACACAGCTGTGTAACTTGATGTCCCTGCATGATCCAAAATAAATCATTGATGTAAGGGAAAGGTAATGTGAATTCATGTAAATTGGTTTAGGGTTTGTCTAATTCTTGCATTTGTAATAATAGCAAACAAAGTTAAATAAAGGGAGAGTTTGAGGGTTTTACTCATCCATTTTGTTTTGTTTTCTGGCACTGCCTATCAGGGTTTATAGATCTTAACTAGGTTTTTACTTTGTCAATAAGAATGATCTTGTGCTATTTTGAGCATTTGCTTGACAAATGATTCGGCATTCAATAAAATTCATTTACTTTATCTGTTGGATGGAAGGGCTTATCGTCTTCACATTAAATGTAAAATCAGATAAGCCCTCTGGAAATAAATCTGTAGAGAGCACATTATATTTATGGATTTTCAAAATGCAATTTTATAGCTTCTGCCAGCACCAAGAGGAATTTATTGTAGTATTTATTATAGTAAATATTTGGCTGTACTGTTTCATAGCAAGAGATCTGAAGGAAATAAAATGACTTGCCATTTGCATTTTTTTTAGGCCTGAAATTTACTCTTTGTGAAGTCAAGCACTTCTAGATACTCAAGATTAATTGAACACAACTCTATGAGTCACAAAAGGTGTCATTTATAGCACAAGTCTTAGCTGTTCTTTTTTCTACACAATGGAAGTGACTGGTGGTGACCATGGATTTTCACTGAACAGCGACTTAAATGTTAACCTGTTCATCATGCAAAGCTATCATATCCCTTCAAAAGTATTAAAATATAGCGCATAAGTCACAGTATTTTGCTTTTATGGTGTATTTTTAGCCCCGTTTTTATCCACTGTCATTGTAAAGAGCAGCATGAACATTCTTCACAACATCTCTTTTTGTGTTCCGCAGATGAAATAAAATCATACAGGTTTGGAATGACATGAGAGCGGGTAATTGATGCCAGATTTAATTTTGGGGTGAACAGATACTTTATTGGCACTGACATTTATAAGTAACTTTATTGACCCTCAAGTAATGAGGTTTGTTACCACCACATAGATTAAGTATGTGCATTAGCCAAGCATTTGTGTCTTTGTTTGCATGCTTGCATTTTGGCTTTATGTTGCTTTCTTACTAAATCCACTTACAATACAAGGCAGTTGAAGACACATTACCCATTTAACGTGCATTTAAGGGCAATGCAAGACTCCTAAAGGCTGTCTGTGCACAGGCCAAATTTCAATGCCGCTATGTTAAAGTCTGTGTAATATTAAAAATGATGTCAAAACTGCCTTGAAGGGAAGTGAAAAGGAATGGAGGACATGAGGAACATGTTTCAGGACCATGGACAGCAACCCAAATAGGCACTACATTAGCAAGTGCTTAATGTCTAGACTCTGCTAGAATTGGGTGCAAATGGTTTAGAATTTTTTTTAGTGTATTTCAGTCTGCCAGTAGCACTTGTGTTTAGTGCAGTAATGAGGCTCTGTTGACAGGACATTGTAGTCGAGCTAATAGAGCGTGGAATATATTTGACCAGCTCATCTCATTAATTGTGGCTGCGGTAGACACAAATGTGTGACATACTATTACCACCTCAACCCAGATTTAGTGGACTATATTTTAACATTCAGAGGTCAGCGGTACTAGCTCGCTTTCAGATTGTCCCGGTCACTGTGACTTTTTAAAGTCAATGTGAAACATGTTTGCAACCAATTTTAATCCCTTAATATGACATGTTTCCAAGTTAAAAAGGAAATTTAATGAGGAGAAAATGTAGGTGGGAGCTGTTGTTTTTCATTTGGATCATGACTGGTGATCAGAGTGTAGGGACTATGATGAATAATACAATTACATGATTACAAAATAATGAAAGGTTATGATTATTCTTTGAAATACTAGTGAATCTGGTATTCATATGGAGCAAATAATTAGGGACAATTTTGATGTTTAAATCTGTCTCTCTCTCTGTTTTTGGCATGATCTAGTGCCCTATTTTTGCATCTGGAGTGCTGAAAGGATTCCAGCCATAATATTGCCTTGAAGAGATAATTTATGTAGACTGTCACTGTTTTACATACACATATTAATAATTGTTCTATATTAAGTTTAAAAGAATGCTCTGGGTTCAAAATAAGTTATATCAGTAGCATTACCACAGATCATTTTGTCCTTCAGTTTTATTCAGTACACTTACAATGGAAATCTAAGGGACGTCATGTTCTGAAATGGTTAGAAGCAGCGTTTGCATCAGCATAATATTTTTACAGTTCAAAACAAGCTGAAAGACAGGTTAACAGTAATGAAACTACAATTGAAATCTATGGACAAGGCATTCTGTAGAGTTTCTGCTTGTGTAAAAGCATGTATTTTAATTCTTTTGTACAAAAATGTGATATTTAAGTGGTATAAATCATTCTTTAGTTGTATTATACTGTTCTAGACAAAATAATACTGATACCAATTTAAATCTTGTGGGTGGATATTTTCACCCTCAAATGGATGTGGAATGACATGAGGGCGAGTAAATGATGACAGAATTTTCATTTTATGGTGAATGAATTCTTTAACTTGAATCCAGAACATTTTTTTTCATTATAAACTAGTTCATTTGTTTATATATATATATATATAGCATCTATTCACAAGCGATGAGAACGCTGTTCCCCTCCCAGCTCTTCCCTCTGTTCGTTTTACACACAAGCAAGCACAGGCTCATGCAGATGGCTTGCCGACAGCACAATCTTTCCTGGACTCCCTCAGTTGTTCTCTGATATTCAAAAGGAATACATTTGTTAAAGGAGTATTAACATATTTTGAAGTTCATCAAAGTGCTCTTTGTTAGTAAAAAATGAACTGCATAGTGATGCCTTCTTTTAAAATGTGACTTCAGTTGGTATTTGCAAACAAGTAGTAAATGGATGATTTTTATTTTTTTTTTATCCATAATGACTAAATTGTTATTTACAGAATATATCATTTTTGGGAAAATAGTTCACCTGTTCTTTTACTAACTTGTTCCAGTATGTACTTGTATGACTTCATTTCTTCTTTTAACTCATGATTTATGCGTGAAATTTTCTGAAATCATGCAATAGCTTTGTGTGAGGGAAGAAATACATAAATTGAAGTCATTTTTATTAATCCTTTTCCAGTGCTGCTTATTTGCATATATTCAAATATGGTATGTCAAAATGTGTCAAATGCCATTGGTTCTTATGAGTTTCATAGCCATTCACAATGTTCCAAACTTGAATATGTGCATATTTTTAGGAATGAGAGCTATGATAGGAAAGTTATTATTGAAAAATTATTTAAATTACAGGCTGTCCCAACAAAAAGCTACTGTAATATTGTGCACAAGTCATATGGACTTTTATGGTGCTTTTTTTAGTCCCCCATTCATCATCTTTTGTGTTCAACACTAGAAAGAAACTCAAACAGATTTGCAACAACATAGGGGTGGGTAAATTATGACAGAATTTTCATTTGTGGCTGTACTATTCCTTTTAAATGTCCAAATCCAGTTTGTGGCTCAAACATATTTGTGTTCATCTGCTACATATACTTTTATCTTTATTTAGCGCGGTTTCCTCACAGCTGAAATAAAGCCTTACAGTCTTAATTAAATTATGAATAATGTATGGAAAGAGTGTTTATTTCTCTAGTAATGTATTTCAGAATCATGGTGATAACAGCAAAACATTTCGTGGGTCATAAAAGCAACTACCGATTTAGTGAAGCACTGGTAAACACAGCTTTATGTAACATGTTCGTTTATGATGATATCCAGTAATGTTTTTCCGTAATGCTGCGGGGGAATGTAAATTTGCAGCAAGACAGCTATAGGCAAAATAAATATTAAACTCTATGCATAGCATCAAATTTATACAAAAATCGGGACTATGTGCATAAATGAAGGTGGAAAACTTGGACCCAAAATCTTTACAAAGGGCCTTGTAGAAAGAAGAAGCAGTTATGAAGTCAAACATGCTGTTTTCTTTGTCTATCAACTCTGAAAAATGCATGCACACATAATAAAGGCTCTTCTATGGCATCACTGTGACCTTTTGTAACCTTTATTTTTAAGAGTGTATATGCCTTTAATACTCTCTTTTGGATTCTGTTGCTGATTTTGGATAAATGATTGTATTTGTGCTATGGTACATAGTGGCTCTGTTTCTTAAGTGTCTAAATCTGGCTTAGTTCGTGTGCTGGTCTGGCTGAGGAGCTGATCTGGGATGGCCTGTGAAAACTATGTAGTGATTTTAAAGAATTCAAGATTGTGGAACGTTAACTGAAATTAAGGAATAAAGGCTCAAAATTGCTCTGAGAATTAGCTTGTCTAAACATGCCAGAGAACTCAATTACATATCTAATTAATGTCAGCAGCGTCTCACAAGGCTAAGAGCTGAAGCGGTTTTTATTAGCTGCCCTTGAAAGGAATTTCACATTTTGCAAACAAGCAAATATGTTGTGCCAATTCAATACGAATGAATGTCATCTGCAAGGCTTTGAAATTTAGAGCTGCTTGCTAAGGAATATATCACAATTACTATTGCTCATTCCTTAAAAAAAGAAAAAAAAAAGAAACATTAGTCCCACTGAAATTATCAAAGTGTAACTCATCCTACACCATTTGTGCTCCAGACATGAATAATACCTAAAATCATGTGGCATGTGGAGGAGAGGTGTGCTATTACCTTTCTAAGTGGTCAGACTTACAATTTTCACCTGGCAGATGATAAAATGAGCAAAGAAATCCCACAGGCTGACATTGAAGGAGTGACTCAAACCATATCTAGAGGCTTGGGACTGGGTTCTTTTGACTTGAATTAGTAAGCAACCACTAAGAACACCCTAGCAACCATTTCGAACACTTTAGCAATGCTGTGGCCGTGTATGTAGATTTTATTTTAACATGTTAAATCAAACATGCTAGAAAGTATTATAGAAGCCTATTCAAGCTTTATTTGTTGTGGCCTTGGTGCATGAAAAAAAAAGCAGTAAAAGCTGTAATATTGTGAAATATTATAAAATAACTTTTCTATTTAAGTATTTTGATTCATTATAATTAATATTGCATTTTGGAATGTAATTTTCACAAAATTATTAAAAATATTAAGCAGCGAAAACTTTTTTCAACATTGATATTAATGATTGATCAATAATAATTGATCATCAATATAGCAATTCATGATAATTGAGCACTAAAACAGTATAAATATATTTAAATAGGAAAACCATTTTACAATTGTAAAAATATTTTACAATAATACTGTTTTTAATCAAATAAATGCAGCCTTGGTGAGCATAAGAGACTTTATTTCTAAAATACTGTCTTTTTACGCGTTGCGTTGCATATCGTGCCGCGTAAACATAAAAACAAGTTGTGATCGGAGAAACGACAAACAACAAGCGCTACTCTACACTGCTCAAAACTCGCGTTTGAATCGTCAGTGCCAAATTCTTTTACTTTCCCATGTTCAGTAAACAGTCCTCCGTAAAATGCGCTGCACACATCTGAATATTTGGGTTGAACTGTTCTGGAACAGTGTTGTAAATACAACTTAACCACTGATTTCTAGTTGTGGAAGGCCAAACAAAGTAGTTTCGCTTTCACACCGAAACACACAGCGTCTTTGTGTGATTTGGGCGGTGTTATGCAAATCTTCCCACACAGTGACATAGACATGTGGGGGCGTGTTTAAATGAGGCGTTTTAGGAAGGCGTGGTCGAGTCTTAACTTTTATAAAGAATATCTCTTTGGGTTTGAGACTTTAGTCTTTGCAACTTTAGGGATCTTATCTATGCACGAACAGCTTATAACACTCCAAAGATAAAGCTTGGAAAACTTGAAATCGCATCATATGACCCCTTTAAGGGCTCTTAATTATTCCAAATTTTTTGACTGGTATTAAATTGGGATTTGGTGGGGCAAACATAAAATCCTGTAACATGTTTATGGTGAGAAGATAACACAAGCAACTCCTCCAAGTGTTGTAATGAAAGGCCATTTATCACATTTACTATATGGAGATATAACTGGAAAACAGAACAAAATATTTTAATATAGAAAAACACATATTTCACTGAAGGGTGTTGTTGTTTTCACCTGGTTGATAAAATGGGTAAAAAAAAAAAATCCCATAATCTTGAATTTGACTTGAGTGGTCATGGATTGCATGTATGACTTTTAATAATGCGATTTTATATTTTAGTTATAAACGAGGGCACTTTGATTGCATTCTATTTTGTTATTTCGCCGGAACAGAGAGTGGGATGCAGAGCGAGGTGGATTGAGTGTACTGCTCTAGAAAACCAGTTGAATATGTTTGAGCCTATAAACCAGCTTAGGGTATCAAAAAAACTTGAACAGGACAAACACAAAAAGAAAATCCTTTCCCAGTTAAATTGTTACTGTGTAATGACTTGCTGATGCCAGAAATCAAATAATTTTGGTGTGGTGGCAAAAGTGTAGGCCGTGGTAATTCTTCTGCTTTATTTTGCCATTCTATTATTCCTTCTGCTTACTCATCAAGTGGTGTTTTTTTCCCAAAAAGCGCCTCTTTTTAAACTCAGATTATCCTGCTAACCCTTTTGTGGACTCTCCTGCTCTCTCTCCCTCCCTTCGCCCGCTCCCCTTCGCAAGCTGCATTGGTCAATAATGTAAGACTGCATGCTCGCTGCTTCTTGACAGCAGTGCAGCAAATAGAGCAGTGAAACCTGTCTGCTGGTACTGTGAATAATGCAAGGAGGCTGTTCACCAGGCAGCCCTGGTCCAGGGGCACACCGTCTTCTCTCCGCTTGCTGACTAAGACTAATGCGAAGAGAGAAAGATTCCTGATCCTAGATCAGCATTCTGGCTCTGCAGAACTTCACAGCAGGTGTTTTAAAAAGGCCTATTAACACAGCCCAAGCAGGGCTGAGAGTTCGTGGTTTGCCTTTCCCTCTTTTGCTTAGATTCAATTCTGCTGCACTCAACCCATTAATGTGAATAATTTGTTTACTTACTAAAAGCTTAGTGGTTAATAAAACAAGCTGATAGTAACGGTCCACCAGTTTCTGGAGAGCAAGGCAGCCGGTGAAATGCCTAAGTATGTGCTTTATGGGTCAGTCCTGCTATGCAGTACATGTTCATGTCCCCATCATATTCAGTTGGATAATTCATAAAGTAAACTGGATAATTTTTTAAAAATAAAATAATATTAGGCAAGATAAGTTTATTTATAGCACATTTCATGCACAATGGTAATTCAAAGTGCTTTACATAAAGATCATTTAAGAAATTGTAGTCATAAAAAGGTATATTTTTCAAAACGTTTATTAGTAAATTCCTTATAACCAGTGTTATTCTAGTATCATTGAGATACTGTTTTTTTATTCATATTTCAAATCAGTTGTTATTGTTATACTTTTTTTAAAATAAAATTTTAAGTTTTAATCATTTTGTTTTGTGTTTTTGTTATTTTTATAGTTTTTGTCTTTTTTATGTGTCTATATAATTTTGTATAAATTTTTATTTCAGTTTTAGTTATTTTAGTACATTAAATGAAAAAGAGAAATGTTGCCTTGGCAACATTATTTTTTATTTAATATTTTATTTTATTTTATTGCATATAATGTTTATTTTTTTTCAAGTAATGAAAATGTTTATTTTTATGGGTTTAGTTTTAGTTAATTATAATAACCCATGGTTATAACACGTAAATAATTTAGTCTCACTTCTTTCTGATTTCGAGCCGATCCGTTTTGTTTCCAGCGGCACAGGCAATAACGTCAGCCGCGCATTCTCGCTCTCTTCTCTCCGACGACCCCTTCTCTCTCACACACGTCTCATTCGCTCCGGTTAAATAGTGCTTGTATTGCGCATTATTTTATTCATTCCCGCAGGTTTCGCGCTTATACCAAACGCGCGTGCACCACCACTGATCTATATTAGTGGAGCGCACAACATTATTTACATTATTACAATAATCTACATTATTTAGTGGGTAACAAATAAAAGTGAATAAGTGTAGGGCTAAATCTGGTAGGCCTACACATTGCTCTTTGTATTGTTGTAAAATACATTCATGAAAAACAAGTAATATATTTACATATAAATATATACTATAGTAGTCAACATTTGAAGTTGATCAAAACCTTTCATCAAAGTTGTCCTAAAACCAAAACAATACCCGTTCTTGTCTTAGGACATCTTTGATTAACTTTTTTGATTCACTTCAAATGTTGACTACTGTATAATTTAAAAAAACATTTCATTTAAATGTATAGCAGAGTAATGAGGCAGCAACATATGATAGATAAGACGAACAAGAAAGGCTATTAATAATCTTTCATTGCGCAAAAGTATTATGATACTAAAGGCTACAAATACAGAGCGGCTCAAAGCGCTTATGCGCATCCCGTGCGCAGAATGACGCGCTTGAAGCAACACAGAGTCACAGCGCGCAGCGCTCCGCATAGAGAAGTTCAAAGCACAAAGTGAAGAGATATTGATGCGTAGTGTATTAAATATGTGCGTTAGTTTATTAAGCCTTTTCTTTTAATAGTTTTAAATTTCAGTTACTGTGCTCGTGACGAACAATTCATAGTGCTCTCTACTCCAGTCTTGTGATCCAACCAGATATCCGATAGAAATGTACACGATTTAGAAACGGCACGAAACTCTAGCAAGATAAATACCTTTTATGCAAAACCATTTATCTTTATTTACAGATCAAGTATAACATT
>NW_015646846.1:2197130-2210104 GCF_001515625.1 Sinocyclocheilus rhinocerous | reverse complement strand
CTGAATGGAGGATGACAGACAGCCGCTGCGGAGAGAAGAGTTTACGTGAACTTGACTTAAATATTCATCTGTACCTCACATTAAACTATGGAACAGCTTCAGAACACTTGAAATATAGTGCACGAAAACTTTATGGTGCTTTATAATGTTTTTGTGGCTTTCGTTGGGCTTAATAATAACACAGAATAGTATACGCACTATATCGAATTTGGATCGGTCTCGTCTGACCGATACCCGATCCGGCAGAAAATGCCAGTATCAGAGCGATACCGATACTGAATATCGGATTGGCGCACCCCTAATTTTTATTTTAAATACTTGCTGTTCTTTTGAACTTTTTATTTGTCAAAGAATGTTGGGAAAAAAAATTTATCACCATTTCCCCCCCAAAAAAATGATGCTTATAATTCAGCTTTGCATCACAGAAATAAATTACATTTTAAAATATATTCAAATAGAAAAGTTATTTTATTTTGAAAAGTTATTTTAAATTGAAATAATATTTCATAATATTACTTTTTTTTTTTTTTTTTACTGTATTTTTGATCAAATAAATGTCAATGTTATGCCTGCATAGAATATCAGAGAGAAAACTGCTAAATAAAAGGAGCTCAAGCCTACTTGAATGAGTCACTTGGCATCTTTATAATGCCAAGATGTTTAACTCATTTTGGCCTTGCATTTTTCTTTAAACAACAGTATGCAAACCGGAATGCAATTCATCACACAGTTTTTTTTTTTTGACTTCATGCACAACACTCTACTGCAAAGCTTTACCTTGTGCAAAGAATTTCAATTCAAGACTTTTTTAATGCCTCTAAGCAGGTATTTATTTCAACTCTTAACTCTGTGCCAATTTATGGGTTTCTGTCATCAGCATTAGAGCTTTCAGACTCCAGGGCTCACAGTTAGAAGGAGGAGAATTTTCTTATGACTGACAAAAACAGAAGCATAATTTTCTTCTCAGGCAGACACAGTGTCAGCTGAAAAGCACAGGGGGAAGCTTGGAGATCCACTCAGCATGCCTTTGATCGCATTACGGCTCTTCTGGTCTTCAATATGCTTTCAATTTGAGTCAGATTTCCCCCTCGTGCTTTAGCATTAGCATTTAGCAATCATCTGCTTGAGTGAAATCTCGGTCGGCGGAGGAGAGAGCGGTTGGGCTTTGATGAGGGGAAAAAAAAACTAGTAGTTTGCAAACAGGGAAAGTGGGTAGGTTTTTAAAATAAGCCAGAGCCAAATTTTCAGATCAAAGAAACAGTTAAAAGCAGTCTGGGTCGCATACTGATTGCTCTGGTTATTCAGAATGCACTTCGCTGGGGTCAGAGACTTTGGCCCGGAAAATGCAGTAGATGACGGATCCTAGCTGAATTTACATGTTTAAGGGTGTGCCATTTTTCAATGTTGAAATATTTTTTCTTATTCTATATGTTCATGTGCAGAGACCTCTGTTAAGTAGGCCATTTGTAGTTAGATTTTTTCCCCTTATTAAAACGCTGCTCTTGGTCTGATATAGCCACAGGCATTTTTTTATTCCACAAATGGTGTAGAAATGACATCACCTTTAAAATAAAATGGAATAAATAGAACAGCATTACTGTAAAAAAATGTCCTAATGAAACATGACACGATAAAGCATTAAGAAATAAAAGGCTATCCATGTTAATCAGTGTTTTTATTCTAAGACACTCATAAGTGTGATTTATTTATGTATTTATTTTTGTTTGTTTGTTTGGTAAATTTTTCCTTTTCCGTGGTACAGTTTTTTTTTTTTAAATCATGATAGGGTTAGTCGTTATGCTGGGGGGTTCACATAATTGAAATAATAATATTAAATTCTATAATTAACTGCTAAATTAATGTAATATTTGGTTTAAAATAAAATCAGTTTGGAACATAATAAAAATGTTCTTAATGTTAATCTACCTTTTTCATTTTTCACCATACAACTTTTTTTAAATTAAAAAGTAATTTAAAATGTAATCTGAATGTAAATGTAATCTGAATGAATAACTGTTATGACTTATTTAATTAATTAACCTAATTATAGCTCTTCCTTTTTTCTCGCAAAAAAAAAATTATTATTATTTTTTTTTTGTTCATACTGTATTTTTCACCCGTAGCAAAAAATGTCCTCTGATATGACATCATAATTGTCATATTCCACTCGTATTCTCTTTAGAGTTGTATGCTAGTCCAAAATCCAACATTTTTGACCTCTGTTCCTCAGCGGGACCTATGAGGAGAGGCCTTTGAAAATGAGAGACACTTGCAGAATGAGTCAGACGAATGATTTTGGCTTATATATGAAGGCAACTTGATGCTAACATGTCTTTAGTTTCACCACTGTATACCAACAGGACCAAATCACCTTTGCACATCATCCCATTGCTCGTTCCAACAGACATTTACAGGTAGACTAAAGACAGATTTCCAGTGGCTCAGTGCATGTTGTTGCAGAATCATTCATCTTTAAATGAAAAGTACAGGAGTGTTTGTGAGGAGTTTCCACTGTGCCACAAAGTGGAAAGATCACCCAGAAAAACAAAGAAACCCTTTGTATTCTCAGCTCGGTGAAATGCATGCAATCAGTGTGCGGTTTGACTTATACAGACGATATATGCAAGACTTCGACTAGCTTTCCCTATATTTTAACAACCACTTCTTAAAAAGCCTGTCTTGAAGCTGCAGGGAAAATGATGTTCAGCTCTCACATTCATACAGGTGTGTAATCATGCAGAATTCTTTTTCTTGTATCTATATTGCATTCTCTCTTCTTTTTCTCATCTTTTTTTTCCCATTCTAACAACAAATTGTTCCAGTCGCTCAAAGTCATACCTGGCTGTCGGTAAACCATATAGCATCAGATATCATCCTTTGAGTCAGAACCAGAGTGCAAACTAGGACTGTTTTTGAGGAGAACACTCTTAGTTCCTGTATCTCATGCATTTCATGTGATAAACAGAGGTCGGGTCAGCTATAGGTTTCTAAATTAGATGTTTGGCTAACTATGTTATGAACATTTAAGCCAAATAGATTGCAGCACTATAATTGCTTAATCCTTTTAAAACATTGACAACTGAAAGCCATTGTTTTTAACTCAAATGCAGTAGAATCCATTTATAAAAATCTTCACATATTGCGATTGATTTCACCAACTGCCATCAAACGCTGAGGCTTGAAGGTTCCATATTGGCTTGTATTAGACGTTTTCACAGCGATTGAACCAAAAGGCTTGTTTTACATATTTGACTGTCAGAAAAAGCATTCTGCCCACCATATGTTGTCCTATTAACTTCAAGGCAAACACATTTTTGATAGTTTTTTCTGATTCAAAAATGAATTGTATTGTTGAGTCAAGGATAACAATACTGTCTGACAGTGTTCTGTGAATGAATTTGATTTGTGTGTTGTCCACATTCATTAACTTGTTCTTTGTTTAGAGCATCATGAAACAAAAGAACTAGCATTTAAAAGCTATTTGTTGTCGAAATCTTTTGAAGAAAATGGAACATTTGGTCCCAAATAGACTAGATCCTATGAAGTGCAAGCTTAATTTACGCTAAACTTGCAAGCCTGTTATCCATTCTGGTATATACTGTATAGTCTATTTAAAAGCATTACTCTCCCTCATGGTGTTCCAAACCCCTATGATTTACTTTCTTTTGTTGAACATAAAAGGAGATATTTGAAGAATGTTGGTGTCACGATATCAGTCAGCTCTCACTATGGACTACATTTCCCACAAGCCCCGCACCTGGGATTAATTACACACACACCTGTTGTCCATCAGGAGCACTATAAATGTTGCTCACACACACACACTCACTGCGAAGTATTGATTGAAGTTTATGATTGTCTGTCTGGTTGCGACTGCTCCGTGCAGAGCGTTTCCTGAGCCTTAGTTAAGTCTAGTCTGTTCCTGTGTTTACCTTTTGCCTGTGTTCGACTTCGCTGTCACAATAAAGCTGCATTTGGATCCGACCCTGCCTTCTCGTATCCTTCCGTCCGTAACAGTTGGTAACTAAACAGTTTTGGTTCTCATTGACTTCCATTGTATGGACAATAAACAAATAAATGAAATAATTGGAAGTCAAAGGAAACCAAATAGTTTTGGGTGGACTGTCCCTTTAGTTTTGATGTTGATTTCATGTTTATATGTAAATCAAAATTTAAAATTGTATTTAGACATTTAAATTTAGCAGGAAGCTAATAGGGTCGCACAAATTTAAAACCTCACAGAAAATAAATTTAATGTAATATTTAGCATGTTTTGAAGGTTAAGCACCTCATATGAGTAAACATTTGTAGAAAAAGGAAACTAATACAGTACTTGTCTCAGACGACCACCGGGACAAGACCACAGGAACCAGATGATTCCTCTGCACAATGTGACTTTGCTGCAGCCTGAAATTGAACTGCTGGTTTTGTCTGGCCAGAGGAGAACTGGCCCCCCGACTGAGCCTGGTTTCTCCCAAGGTTTTTTCTCCATTCTGTCACCGATGGAGTTTTGGTTCCTTGCCGCTGTCGCCTCTGGCTTGCTTAGTTGGGGACACTTCATTTCCAGCGATATCGTTGACTTGATTGCAAATGATTGCAAAGATACTATTTAAACTGAACTGAGCTGGATGATGACATCACTGAATTCAATGATGAACTGCCTTTAACTGAAAAATTAGTGTTTACTATTGTCATTTTGCATTATTGACACACTATTTTCCTAATTAATGCTGTTCAGTTGCTTTGACACAATCTGTATTGTTAAAAGCGCTATATAAATAAAGGTGACTTGACTTGACTTGACTTCAGACCCATTTTGAATCCTATTTGTGGAAAGTGCCTAGTGCCCAAACGGCTGTTTTCCCCTCCTGGCTCTTTCTTGTCAAGGCCCATCAATAGTGCTGTGGACTAATAACTACACCTGAGGCCCCCGTTCTTCCTCTGTACGCTTCTATCCCTCTCTCTTTCCTTTCAGACCTTCTCCATCTTTGATTCTCCACTTCACCCAGCAGTCTAGATCTTAAGTTGCACTCCTGCGGTTGGCAAGCTGGCAGATGTGAGCCTCGCGTGCCCGGTTCCTTCAAGCCCTGTGGGGAAACGCGCCTACCTGGGTGGCTCTGTAATTTTGTTTTCTCTCCGCTTCTTTCATATGCGCGCACTTACATCCACGCAGTAAGGTCAAGTGAGTCTGGAGAACTTGTATGACTCTACATCTGCAGGATTAAATGCATTTACCGCCTCCGCTCAGACGAAGGTGAGTTTAAGAACTAGAGAAAGGAGAGGTTTGACGAGAAGGACCAAAATAAATATGTCAGACATCTTGCCATCTGCACGAGGGGCATTCCAAAGGGACTAATTAGCAAGCCGTGGTGGGCTGGATTGCTCGTTTGAAAGTGATTCGCTGTTCTTGGGGAAAACAGGTGGAGGTTTTTTTTTTCGTTCACTCGTTTTTATGGCGTTCGAGTGGTTTGGCAATTGCACTTCTAGTCTTAATGCTTGTTCTTCTCTGAATTTTTCATAAAATGCCTTCATTGGTGTCTTTAATGCTGTCAATCAGCTGCTGTTGTTGGTGTCCCTTAGGTGTATAGTGTATTACACATATTGGAGTGAGATCAGAGTCAGGGAAGAAGCTGCTTAATAACTTGTTGGTTCTTTCCTCCCTCTGGTTTATGTGTTTATATGCTTTAAAAGTTAGTCATACTGCCTTAGAGGTAGCAGGGAATTGTGGGTCCACAAAGGAAAGATGGGATTTGGATCATTTGGAATAGTATACTATGCTTACTTCTGCAGTATTTTAATATGTGTAGTATAATATTATTATAATTTAAAATAACCGTTTTCTATTTGAATATATTTTAAAATTTAATTTATTTCTGATATGCAGCAGCATTTGTTTGAAATATAAATCTTTTGTAACATTTTGTATTGTCTTTACTGTCACTTTTGATCAATTTAATGCGTCCTTGCTGAATAAAAATTTTAATTGCTTAATTTCTTTAGAAAAATCTTACTGACCCCAGACTTTTCAACAATATTGTCTACATTTACTGTTCATGCATTATATAGTATGTATACTGTGCACAGTATGCAAATCATTGTACTACTGTTGTGTAATGTATACAGCTTCACATAGTGTTTTTTTTATATTAGGCACTGCACAGCATATACTGCATAGTATTTTATTTAAACATAGCCATAATCACCAAATTAATAACAAACTTATTGGCTGCCTCTATCATACCCATAATTAGATAATGTGTTTTGCAGCAGAGGATTTGATTGAACGACGTGAAGGTTTGTCAAAGACTACATTGTTTGTTTCTTAACACGTTAAAATGCAATTGAAGGTTTGTTCTACCCTTAAACCAAAACATGTCCAATCAGGAAAGGGCTGTTGCACACTTGGGTTTGTTGAAAAAAACATTCTGACCTCTTTGGCTCCTATTTACCCATGTCTCTCTTCAATCGATACGTGCAAGCCCTTTGGGTGCATGCAGGGCGATGTCAGCTATTTACAGTGTGTGTGTTTTCAATACCTCAAGTCCAGTGACTTGTCAAGGACCTCATAAGCTTGTGAACCCCATCGGCTTTGTGCAGTTATTGCGGGCAGAGAGGCTAATTGTTCTTTTGGGTGGGAGGAAGAAAGCACGAGGGAAAGAGAGAAAGAAAAGACGCTGGGTTGATGAATGATGCTTATGAAGCTCTGACAATGTGTACAAAGACTTGCATTTTCTAATCAGGTTTAAAAAAAGCACAGATTTCATTTTTTTGTGTTCTTCACTGTTATTATTTCTCATAGGAGCTAAGAGTATGTTGTAGTTTTGTTATAGACATGAATGTTACCTCAGATTGTGTGGCTTGTTGAGGAGAGCTGTGCTTTTACTCAGACTTGACAGTTTTCACCTGGCGAACAATTAAAATACAACGCTTAGCAACTCTAGCAACAGCATTCTAAAAGAAATCTGCCTTATCCACTGCATAACAACACCTTAGCAACCACCCAGGACACCCTAGAAACTCAGAACACGTCCAGCTGTAAAACAATGCCTTGAAAGTAACCCAGAACACCCTAGCAACTGCATAGCATCACCTTAGCAACCACATTAAGGAATGCGAAAATCAGCTGAGCCACACCTTACCAACTGCATAGCAACAGACTAACAACCATTCATAACAACCTAGCTGCCACATAGCAACACCCTGGCGACCATTTAGAACATGCTAGCAACTGTATAGTAACAAAGTTCCTACCAGCTGCATAGCAACACCCTGACAACCACCAAAACACCCTGGTAACTGCATAACAACCATATATTAAAGTCCTGGCAATCATCTGGAATGCTCTGTAAACCACCAGAACAAACTAGCAACAACCTCTCTGAATAGCATCACCCTAGCAACCATGTAAAGTTACACTAGAAGCAACTTATAACACCTTACAAGCTGCAGAGCAACACGCTGGTAACCACTCAGAACATTCTAGCAATCGCATAGTAACATGGTTAAAACACTCTAGGCATTACCAGCTGCATGGCAACACCCTAGCAATCACCAGAACACCCTGGCAACCGCAGAGTCATGCCTTAGCAGCCACCCAGAACACACCAGCAACCACCTCTCTGAATGGCATCACACTAGCAATTGTGTAAAGTTGCTTTTGAAGCAATTTACAACACCTTACCAACTGCATAGCAACACCCTGGTAACCACTCAGAACATACTAGTAACTGCATAGTAACATGGTTAAAACACTCGAGCATTACCAGTTGCATAGCAACACCCTAGCAATCACCAGAACACCCTGGCAACTGCATAGCAACACTCTAGTAAACACTTAACATGCTAACAACTGCATAGTAACACGGTTAAAACACTCTAACCAGCTGTACAGCAACACCCTAGTAACCATCAAAACATGATGACAACTACATGACAATGCCCTGGTAACCATTCAGAGCATGCTAACAACTGCATAGTAATAATTGAAACACTCTAGTATTACCAGCTGCATAGCAACACCCTGGCAACCGTATAGCAATGCCCTGACAACCTCTCAGGACATGCTAGCAACCATATAGTAAAGCCATGGCAACGGTCCACAATTGTCTAATACACCCTATATTGTGGCAGTCAGTTCTTCATGTGTAAGCACCTCTGTAGAAAGCTAATTCTACTATATATGTATATTTTATATTGATGTAGTGTTTATTAACATGTTTAAAGTCCTTTTTTTTGGCTTGCAAAATGCAACACAGATTTCCTCAAATCCTGCCTTAATCAAATCCTCAAATTGGGTTATTCACATGCTCTGCTGCAGCCACAAAACCAAACCAATGTTCTTTTAGTGTAGAATAATGAAGGACAAAGAAACCTCCAGAGTCTGACTGAATACTGAACATATGCATGAAAGCCTCACAGTCTCTGCCAAACACGCAGGCTCGCAGCCCCTCATATGAAGCCAGCCTTTGCTGTCATTTGAGAAGGGATGCTGGCAAAATACATGAAAATATGGCTGTGATACTGCTGTTGTCCTCCCTCCACAAGTAGAACACAAGCTTGGCGTGGCGGCACGATGATTGCTTTTGTGTGTTCTAGTCTCTCTGGACCCCTCAAAGACAGAGAGGGAATTACTGGCCTGCAGCCTCTGATAGTATATCAAGATTGCTGTGTTTTCCAGACAAGAGCGGACCACCTCCAAAGAGCGAGATTGTGTCACTCGCTAACACATTTGAGGGATGGCAAATATTTGAGGAAATTAATGGCTGTTTGGAATCGTGTCTGCCACGTTCTAAACCATCTCGCATTTTGAGGATTTATGGATCATGTTGTGTTTGGAGTCATTTGTTTGACTATACTGACTGTATTTCAGAATAAAATGGGATATTGGGTCTGACATTTACATGGTAAATGGACTATTTTCTGGGTGTTTGAGCTAATTAGGGGAAATTGTAAAATGTTTCGTTTTTTTCCCTTCAGAAAAGTACCACGGTGCTACATTAAAATTAACAAGAAATCAAAATGGACCGTAAAACAATTAATGAAACAATGAAAATGTATATGTAACATTCAGAAATATCAAACCAATTAAGAATTATATAATTTAAAAAAGTATCTGACAACCTTCCCCAATATAAAACTGTATGAAAAACCTACCTCTTATTATACTGTTGCATGAATATGCTAATGTGGTTACTGCACCTATGGTCTTGTTCAGACTATTAGTAAATATCCAGTTTTTTTTGCATATCCAAATATAATCCAGATGGGTTTTTTAAAATCTGGACAGCAAAAAAAAAAAAACAAAAAAAAAAACCCACATTAAATCAGATTTTTTTCAAATCTGATTCAAACTACATTTGGATTTAAATCAGATTTTTCCAGATGCGTCTCAGTCTAGATGCTCTGGCTGCTCAAATCAGATTTCAAATAATCTTTTGCATCACTCTTAACGCAACACTAACATCAAAACCAGTGACAGAAATGCCAGAAGTATTCATACAGTATTCAAACAAAGCCAAAGCCGGAACATCACAATATATACCAGTCTCCTCCATCACTGAGTTTTTATTAAGCACCGTGACTCAACAGGTGCTTATTTGGAGATGATGCATCTCTATTTTTCCTGCATCTGTTTTGAAAGCCTCATCAAAAATGTGGGTACACCTGCATCGAAACCAAAGCAGCCCATGCAGATAAGTTGGTTATGTATGGACACACAAATCTGATTTGATCACTTGCACTTTAATAGTACAAACAGTCTGACTGAAAAGATCTGATCTGAGAAAAAAATCTGCCTGCAGTCTGAATATAGCCTGTGTGACAACTAGCCCCAGTAGTATTACCATTTGATAGGATTGCTAAATCGTAGTACTTATTTCCATGTGTTTGATAGTGTATTCAAGATAAATTAGCTGTTTTCTGAGTGTTATTTCCCATATGTCATTGAATCATATGTTAATTTCGCTTAAGTGTAAACAGGTATTGTGTGTGTGTGATTGTAGGATGCGGGAGCGGGAACTGCAGCGTGTGGGCAGGAGATTGCTGCTGTTGGGCATCTGTCTGCTGTCTCTCTGGGGTCAGCTGAGTCTGGCCTCAACACATCGCAGCCATATTGGTAAGTTGCATGCAAACATACACATTAACTTTAATGGGAATCATTAGAGGAAACAGACTATCAACTGAGATTTTGCCCACTCGACTGCTGCGTTTAGCCTAGAATGAGCTTGACCTCCAGTTTCTGAAGTCTATTTTTCCTGGAAATTCATACACAATGTTTGCTTTTTGTTGTACTAGGGGTTTAGCAACCTTGTGCTGCTCATTTTCAAAACGACCCACTTGACCTTGTGAATAAATGATGTTCCAACTGACTTTACCTTGAATGAAAACAAACCAAAAGATATTAGCTTGTTTTCGCATGTTGGAGATGCAGAAAGAATCTGTTGAATATTCCATATGTTGCTCTTTTTAAGCCCTGGAGACTTCTTGACTTTTTTTTGTCTTTCAGATTTCTTTAGGAGAAATAAAAAGAGACACATTGTTGACAAAACAAAAATATAAAGCTATTAAAAGAAGGTGGATAGCATAGGATCATTTGGTTTTGGAAAAAAATGATTAGAAATATTTGAAATGACTTTTGAGACTTTAGTGCATTGACAAATGTGAGCAGTTTGTTACATTGTTTCTAAGGGCGTTATTGTTTCTAATAACGTTTTTCTGATCAAAATTGTCATTGCAATTTAAAATGTGATTTAAACATTTAAAAAGCTCCAGGTTTTCTGTGTTTGTTTGCATGACTGCACAGTATGCACAATATCAATATTATCATAAAATGACAACAACTAATAAACTTTATTATTATTATCATTACGACTACTAAATAAAAATATTAAATGAAATAAGAAATATTACTAGTGTAAAGATCATAATTTTAGTTTACAGTACAACATTAAAATTACAATACTAATATTTATGGCTGTCTTAATTTCATTATTATTTCAACCATTAAGCCATTAAGCTTTTATTTTGGTGAAAACCCACAGGAAGCCATTAAAGCCTCTCTTCACAGCATATGTATTTATTTAATCAAATCACAGCCTTTGCAATATGATATTGCATTAAGCCATATTACAATTTTGGATTTTGATTAATCATGCAGCCCTAATTGTTGAGACATGTTCTTCATTTGATCTCCATTTAGTCTCATTGCTTCTGTCTAGGAGAGACCACTGAGATTTAAAAGTGATAACTTTTGTGATTTTTCTTTCTGAAGTCTCTTGTCTTGATGGGAGGGCAGCGTTAGGTCAGTGAAGTCCAGTTTCAGACCAACAGGGATGCCAAAGGAGAAGGAGTCACAGAAATCTCATTGTAAGTGGAAAGCTGCAAAGTGAAAGAGAAGGAGAACCCTGGGCAAAAGGTGGAAGATGTGAATACACATCGCAATAATGAGACCCCGTCCACAGGGGCCGAGTGGCAAACAGTAGCAGACCAGGAGTGAATAGAGGAAATCATGTTTGAGCACATACATGTACAGTATAACCTTTCTCTGTGCACCGAAAGCCACAAAGACCCACTGGGGACAAACCGAAGCAACAGCGACAATTAATCTCCTGTTATCGAGTCAAAGGCCGACTCTAAATAAAATCATGCAGCTTTTCAGGCACAGCAACAAAGATAGCAACAAGTTTAGGAGGCCCCATCCTTCTCCCGGTGGATGTCTATATGTGCGGTATGTCGGAGGTAGAAAGGGTGATTGATTACAGCGCGAGTTGCCCAATCATTCACCCTGCGGTGGGGAGAGAGTGGCTTTCCACTTGACGCCGGGTCTTCGGCTCCAGGCTAGCACAGAACTAATCACAGAGTAACTCCCAGCGGCTCGTGGGTAATTTGTTGTTACCATGGTTTAACTATAGTAACCATTTTTTGTTTTTATTTATTTATTACAGTAATTTTGTATTTTGTCAGCTTATTTAGGCTAATCATTAAAAAAAAAAAAAAAAAAAAGCAGAAATGCCTTGAAGTTCTAGTTGTTTTGGTGGTCTCGTTAATAAACATTGCCAAATTAAACGTGATTTTTTAAATAGCTTAGGAAAGATTTGAGAAAAAATGCACAGCAAAGTAATATTCTTTAATATTCATTAAAACAATAAAATCACTTGAGAAAAAATGTATTAATAAATACATAAAAATATTATACGTTATTTTTCACACAATATAACTCGTTACATTTTTTCTCACCCATTGACATTTTTATTTTATTTTAAAGTTAACAAAATTTTGTGAGGTTTATTTTCAGAACATGACAAAAAACGTCTCAGGTTTAGAGTGAGCCTTGACCCCTAGAGGCGAAGGGAGATCAGAGGACTCATAAGCAATGGAAATGGCATCTACTATCCACCGACTGAGGGTCTGTTTTGTAGCTGGAATACCTCTCTTAGGGGGACCATAGCATACGAGCAGTTGGTCCGCTCCTGAGGGCACTGAGGAGAGACGGGCACCGTGTAATGCGGTGTACACTGCTCTTCCTCAGAGGGGCCTGCCCCACGAGGTCCTGCGCCACAGCATCAGGACTCTCATAGCTGAAGTCTCCTATTGGAAACGACGGCCCTTGGACCCACGTCGTCTGATAGGAAGACTAGACCAGAGCCTGCTCGGGGCAGGACCCAATGAAGCATACTTGGCAGGGGCTCCCACACCGCCAGGTGACCTCCTAAGGGAACCAGTCTCGCGAGACTGGTCTCTGGTGTGCCTAGAGCAGCTAGCTCGGTGCCCTGAAGCAGCTAACCGGCAGGGGATGACCGTACTAGCTGCTCTAGAGACCTCTGTGGAGGTCGCGAGCCTCTTAGTACCGCTACGTTTCCGGGCGGTAACTGAGAGAAGCGCTCGCCGGAGACCGCTGCGCCCTGGAACACCGGCAGGGTTGGCAGACCGATCTCCTGAGGGCACTGAGGAGAGACGGGCACCGTGTAATGCGGTGT
>NW_015646846.1:2179516-2196769 GCF_001515625.1 Sinocyclocheilus rhinocerous | reverse complement strand
GCCCGTGCCGTCCCGCCCATCTACTGGACTGATTACACAAGAGGTTCAGAGCCGGTCACGCTGAAGGGCATTCCCGAAGCGTCCTCCGACGCAGCTCGAGTTCCTGAATAGGAACAATATGTTCAATGCACTTGACTGTTAAACGGTTGCAAAAAAAATGCTAGTTGTTGGAAAAATTAAGTCCTTACTGGAAAAGCAACCCTATTTTGAAATCAGTTGAGCTACTGTTATACTATTGAAAACTGTAATTAAATTAGTTGTTAATTGTGCTGTCAAACCTGAATTACACTATTTCTTGATACAAATGAGACTTTTGTTCTAAAGTAAGAACTGATATCATTGATAGCTCTGATAATTTGGTCTGGATGAATTTGTTGGAAAATATTTTCTATATAATTTTAAATAGTTTATATTGAAATTTCTGACATAGACTTTGGTGTCTTGGTAAATTTGAGCTCAGTTTAAGAAACTCAAAATTTAGATTACCAGCATTTATTTCACACGAGAAATTGAAATTTCTCAATGCTGTCTAGGAGAAACAGTTGAGATGATGTTTATTTGTCATTTATGTCCTATGTGGTGATCTTGAAGCAGCCGTTGCATCTGTAAAATCTCTTTATATAAATTCATAAAGCAATAAGATCATCTCTTACTGTTGATTAGATGGAATGTTTCCCTCCTCTTCTCCTTAAATAGATGCGTCTCCATGTTAATACACAGCAATCAAGCACTTTCTGATTCGTTAGTCAGTAGCTGCAGGGGGAGATTCTGCAACACACGCTGGAATAATGGAGGCGTGAAAACCACATTGCAAGAGCTGATTATCAGATTTTATCTGACAGCTGCTCTCTTTTCTTCAGATACAGGGCTTGAAGTGATACACTATGCAGGTCATAAAGTTAGAGATGTAACTGGTTCTGGACGAATGTTCTGTTGATGTTGAGATGAAATATGGCCCTGAACTGAATTGAATTATAAAGACAATGAGATCATCAGAATATTTCACTCCGCAAGGTTAACTTGCACATACCCACTTACACATTAACGCTTGCAATTGTTTAATTTGCTTAGTGTGGTCCAGTTAGCCCTTGCTGGTAGATTTCATAATTACACCATTGATACTGTATCTCTCTCCAGGTATTATAGATGTTCTTGGTTGATATTATTAAATTACAAATGGTTCCTTGCTGGCGTTGTTTAGTTAAATGTTACTTTAAAGGTTTTTAAATAATCTTTAAGGTAATTTCCCTATTCACTTACATGTTGGCTGGCATGTCACTGACAGCTGAATTTCAGCCTAGAGTGAGCTTGTATGTCTACAAGGGAAATTGTGCATGCCTCAGTGCTCTCTGTGTAGAATAGCGTAGCTATAGCTTGTAACAGGAAAAGAGGAGAAGAAGACATCTCAACAATTGGACTGTGACATTTCGGTGTCTGCAGGGCAGGTCAGTGTTTCCTCTGGGACACTGGACAACGTGGAACACATTTCACAGCATACTGGGCTAAAGACATGATGTAATATTTGAGGAGGTGGTGAAATGATAGATAGATAGATAGATAGATAGACAGATACATAGACAGATAGCTAGATGCTATAGGATGCTATAAGATACAATCGATCGATCAATAATAGATATTATAGATTACGATAGATAGATAGATATATAGATAGACAATAGATGCTATAAGAGACAATAGATACTATGGATTAGATGGATAGATAGGATAGATACAGATCGATAGATAGACAGTTAGCTAGATACTATAAGATACGATCGATTGATAAATAGATCGATAGATAGATACAATATACAATAGATACTATAAATTATGATAGATCAGTGTCGGTGAGCTAGTGTTCCTCCAGCACTAGTTTCTTATCATTATGACTCATCTGACTTTTCATACAGTAATCCCGCTCATACACCAAGCCTTCACCCATGAGTAGCATCTCATTAGTAGCTATTGAGACTTCCTGATGGTCAGTCTGTGACTCCGAGCAACATGATTTTATTTCTATTTTGGGCCGGAATAAAAGGGGATCATAATGATTTTAACTGATGGAGGCAATTAGCAGAGAAGTGCTGACAGCGGTCTAGCGGACTGAGAACAGCACAGTAACATCGCCATCACGAAGCTTTTAAAATTACTCACTGCAGTTTTTTAAAAAGGCTCACATTTATGTGTTCTAGGACCCAGCAATTTTGGCCATCAATTTTGAGATGATAAGTGTGTTTTTTTCAGTCTCTGGCTGAATTAAATACCTTAGCTTTGGATTATTTTTTTGTCTGAGTCTCATGCAAGATAAACTCATGCATTTCTGCTTAAAGGTGAAGACCCAACTGTATGTATGTTTTGCAAGACCCTGCTTTCCATTAAACATATTTTATTGGACTGCCCTGCTTTTATTGCTAGTAGACGATACTTTATGTAGTAAGCTCAGTTAAGGACTTGTTTAGTAAGATTTTACCAGAAAAAATGTCATAGAATTTGTATTAAATGTAAATGTAAAACACTGTATATTCTTAATTGTTGTATTTATTTTATTGTATTTATGCAACTCTTGTATTTTAAAGAGGCTGACATGGCATTGAAATCTTAACTTTGCAAGTGGCCTTAGGTTTTCTTTGCTTTATTAAAGAGTGCTTGTAAGAGGTCTTTAATTTTAGTTTACCATTCAATATGTAGCCTGTCAATTATTATTACTAGACGGCATAAATATTGATAATATTGAAATCAATATTGCATGGTAAGGTTAAACAAGGAAACAAGCGCTCTAAGTGATTTTGAATGCACACATATACATTTGCATGGTGACATTCAATCAGAGTTTTAGATTTCACTCTGTTAACTGCAGCACTGATAATGCAGACTATTTTTTTCTCACAGTTTGTTTGCACACCTCCAGTAGAGTCGCATTTTATGGTTCGAGCATGGTTCTATTTTCACCCAGCTGAGGATATATCAGGAAACTCAATATTTCTCTCTCAACTCTAATAAGGAATTCCTTGCTGTTATTACTAGAACAGATTGCCCCAGATCATAAATTAAAGATATTTGGTTTAATAACTGTCCCTTTGAAACTACCCACTCAATAAGTGCAAGTAATAATACGATATCAATCCTGGAAGACATTTACGAGCAGGCGTCCTTCGCTAAAGGAGACGAGGCGAGAGATCTATTGTGAGAGATGCTCCAAAGGGTTTGTGGATTTCTCGGGTTGTTGGTTCCCTCCCTCCCTATATTAGTTTCCACTACACCTCACCCCAAATGTGTTAAAGTTCTGCTAGTTACCCACAATAGGTAGTTGAATGTTTTACTTCGAGACTTGTGCAGTTTTATAATGAATTCTATCAGTCGTCCATGTATTCAGTTCATAGCATGCAATTGCTAAGTGCCTGAGCAATTCAAGCACATTCTTGGTCTTATTGCAGATGATTCGTTGGTACACTTTGTCAAAGAAGACATGTTTGTCTTGTTTTACTGAGTAAAACAATGCAATTAAAAATAATAATAATAATAATTTTATTTATTTTAATGTACTGTTTCACTCTGGAAATGTTGCACTATGGAAAGATGACTTAAATCGAGGCAGCTGAATTCAGAAAGCAGTTTTCCAATAGTAATATTAGCACCAAATTTAGCAATATCAACTAGTATGACACTGCAATAAAAATGTATTATGTTCGTCCTATTTCCAGTGTTGATTCTACATAATGCATCACCATACATTCCTATATTTGTGAAGTCAATTTTCTAAGCATCTGCCTAAAGGGTTGTAACCCCTGGATGCAGAATCTTACTCCATAGTCCTCTCAGGTTGCTCGGAGAACATCTGTATATTAGTGTACTCCTAAAATAGAGCAGACATACAAAATTTAAATGTCTTTCTCTTCCAGGAAAATGAACCAAAAATATTGATGACTCATCTTGTACACCGCAATTACATCTTATCCAGCATACGGCAGCCTTTTGAGTCAGAGATGCCTCAAATTTGCCTCAAATTTGGTCCCAACAAGCCTAAAAGAGTCTGAACTATTTCTTGTTGAACAATGCTACTGATTGGTTAAGGGTCTGCAAGCTCCCAGCATGCATTACTGCATGTGGTTACTGTTGTAGGATTAATGTTGTGCTGTTTGCTGTATTTTTTCATTGTTGTCACTATCAGTTATTTGTTATGTGATCTTTTGAAGTTCTACAAAACTAAATACAAGAATGGAGTTTGGTGAATACAACCTTTCAAATTTTAACATAATTAATGTAATTATGAATTACTTGTTGCTACTGATATTTTTAATTGTACTAGATCGATATGGGTAGTGTTTTGGCACCTTGCTGCAATCTTGGTTTCCCTGAGTGAGACAATATTTGAGAATTACAACACACTCATGCTTTACTCTCAACTGGACGCTTATCAGTTTTGCAGTGATTAATTTAGCATTCCTATCTTACATGCAGTCTAATCCCTGTCTGGTGACCCACAGTGATCAGCGATACTACTAAAAAAATGATGCTGGTTAAATTATGCAAAACAAAATGTTCTGTGCCAGGGAGCAATGCGGTGTTCTCAAATGTGAATTAATTATGACCAGCAACTACTATACAGTAGGTTAATGACTCTTGAACAGACCTCAGTTAAAGTAATTTAAACGATTAAGAATTCATAATTATAATATTTCACCTCTGGCTGGCGGCAGCTTTGCTCAACACTCATTGTAATTTGGCTGATTAACAATTAGCACTTGCAATATTTCACCTTGACCCGAAATGGCGTAGTTGAATGAGTCGGAGCTAGTCATGGAAGGTTTTATGGTGGTTTTGGTTGGCAATCTACTCTGGACCTTGGAAAAATAACACCTTTTGGTTTTGTTATGGGTGATTAAATAATTACAATTAAATTTTTTTGATGAACCATCCTAAAATATTGCCCTCCGAGGTACAGTATACAACCTTCAAATCTAAAAGTTACATTTGAAAACTTTTAAAATAAATGATCTTTTAATACAAGCCAGTTAATATGTTAAATTTGGATCATGCACTATATTTTATGCCATTCTGAATGGGAGCGAGTTTGTTTATTTCAGTTCATGGGCTGTTTCCTTTCCGCCTCAGTCTGTAGACGACAGCACAGGAAGCTGATTGGTGTTGTTTGTTACCACGGCAGCATGTGTGATGACATCTCCCCTGTCAGTCATGTTTTGCAGGCTCAGAGGAGAGTGTATGTGTTTGTGTGTGTACGTGTGCATATGTGAGATAAAAAACACTACTGACACTTTGAGGGTGGGGACAGCATGCTATTTAGAGCAAACATGACTGTAGTGAGAGGCAGGATGCATTCGGAATGAATGAACACGAGGGAAAACCAACACTCATTTCTGTGCTCATAGAGCTATTAGGCTAAATATGGCTCAGAAATGACAAAAAGCACTATAAAAGTAGTCCATTTAAGTATTCTTTGTGTATATTCTGATATATGACGCCTATGATATTATATCATAATTTATTTTATTTTATCAGCTCTGGGACTTTGGACTGGCTAGTATCCACAATACTGCAATAATAAAACTCCAGCCTTTATAAAGAACGTGTTTTTGTTTCACGCCGTCATTTTTTCCCCTCCCATTATTTTCCAATAGTGTCAGGTGCTGTGATGTGAATGGTATTCAGGAAAGCTTCTGACCTTGGATCCTCCTCTAATGGATGGGGAAAGTAACTAAAAATTGAAGCTATCGTCTTGAAAGCAAGACAAAACAAGAACACCCAGACAGACAGGTGTAATAAAAGTCTCAGAAGTGAGAAAAGTAGAATTCTCCACTCAGTCCCTGAATAAACTATGGAGCAGCCAGATCTGCTATATATATTTTAAAATGTATATTTAAGCACTAATGTTGAAGAGTGAACTTTGTATGAACTTTGTATTACAGCGCCTCTTGTAACTCGCAACTTATTGCCACCTCAGGAACAAAATACTTTGTATTCCTCATTTGCAAGTCACTTTGTGTAAATCTGCCTGCAAAATGAATACATGTTCATATGCCTAATATAAATTATTGGTCAATAACTATGCCCGCTTGCATGGTAAACTGAAGTAGCTCTCCATTGTGTTATTTTCAGAATCTGCCAACATCCTTTCTTTGTTTTACAAGAAAGCTACGAGAATATTTTGTGCGCAAAGAAAACAAATATAACGACTTTATTCAACAATTTCTTCTCTTCCGTGTCAGTCTTCGACGCATGTTCATGACAGTACCACAACGCATGCGTGTGATGCTGCTGATGCAGGAGCCGGCGTTCTGACATAGAACCTGGATGCGCTGCGCTTTGTTTACAGTCAGAGGAATGCACATGTATGCATCGTGGTTCTCTTGTGAATGGCGGCAGAGACTGACATGGAAGAGAAGAAATTGTTGAATAAAGTCGTTATTTTTGTTTTCTGTGTGCACAAAAAGTATTCTCGTAGCTTCATAAAATTACGGTTGAACCAACGACGTCACATGGGCTATTTTAAAGGGGTCATATGACGTCGCTAAAAAGAACATTATTTTGTGTATTTAGTGTAATGCAATGTGTTTATGCGGATTAAGGTTAAAAAAACACATTATTTTCCACATACTGTACATTATTGTTGATCCTCTATGCCCCGCCTTTCTGAAACGTGTTGATTTTTACAAAGCTCATCATTCTGAAAAGCGAGGTGTACGCTGTCGCTGATTGTAAAGCTATCCAGTGCGTTGTGATTGGCCGAATACCTCAAGCGTGTGACGGAAATGTTACGCCCCTTACCATATTGTGATGCCAAGTCCCGGTGTGACGAGGCAAAACCAATAAAACCCATTATAAACGAGGCATTTGTTGCATCCAGTGGGGACATAATTACTGATTATAATGACTTATACTGTCTTTTTACGCGTTGCGTTGCATATCGCGCCGCGTAAACATAAAACCATGTCTGCATTTGCGATCGGAGAAACGACAAACAACAAGCGCTACTCTACACTGCTCAAAACTCACGTTTGAATCGTCAGTGGCAAATTCTTTAAATATGAAAATGTACTTACAGGCTGTGGGTCAGAAGCGCCAGACTGTCCTTTCAAAGTTGGAATTGCCCCACTTTATAGAAACAGCCTTTGTGCACAGCATTGTAGGCTACTCTCCCAGGTTCAGGAAACAGTCCTCCATAAAATGCGCTGCACACATCTGAATATTTGGGTTGAACTGTTCTGGAACAGTGTTGTAAATACAACTCAACCACTGATTTCTAGTTGTGTCCTCTTTTGGAAGGCCAAACAAAGTAGTTTCGCTTTCACAATGAAACACACAGCGTCTCCACGACATGGCGGCAGCAACAGTACTACAGCTAGAATCAAAGTTACATCTTCTTTCTTTGCGTGAACATTTGGGCGGTGTTATGCAAATCTTCCCACACAGTGACGTAGACGTGGGGGCGTGTTTAAACGAGGCGTTTTAGGAGGGCGTGGACGAGTCTTAACTTTTATAAAGAATATCTCTTTGGGTTTGAGACTTTAGTCTTTGCAACTTTAGGGATTTTATCTATGCACAATCAGCTTGTAACACTCCAAAGAGAAAGGAAAACTTGAAATTGCATCATATGACCCCTTTAACAATGTTCTTACTTAGTCATTTTTGGGTGAACTAACTCTTTAATGCCATTTCTGAAATGCTGTAATAGCAGGATTCCTCATCTTTACCTTCATCCACCATTTGCCAAGTGTATGTCAAACGGTGGCAGCGACTCTATTAGTTTCAGGGTGTTGCTCTTTTTCACAACAACTGAAATGTAATAACATTCAGAGACCATTGACTGAGATAGGTGCGTGGTTCCTCAAGGGAGGACCATTGATCAGGGGCAGCCATTAATGGTGCAATGTAGAGATGGATGGTGTTGGACTGAGGTTCGTTTGAGCCCTTGGCCGATGTGTTCTGAATCTGTCAGCTACAACAATCTGTCACCAAACCTTTGGCTTGACCACTATGTGCACCTTGGTGTCTGGAAAAGGATACAGCAGGGGAAAGAAAGAGAGCCAGGGAGATCTTTCAAATGGATACCGCTATGATGAATGATATTTACAGAGGGAGAATGGTAAGCAATGATCTGTGGAGTATTTTGGAATCACTATCCCTGCCTCATTAAGCGGTGCGGTTACGTGTTGACCCAGATTGCCAATATAATATTTCTCAAACTGTTTAAGCATTCATGTAAATACAGATTTGTTGATTATCACATTACGGTGATCTCACATATTAGGAAAAAAAACGTAAAAAAAAAAGAGAATTTAAAGAGTTTTTAAAGAGAAACAATGCCAACGGAATATTCCAGTTGTGTTAAATGATAATGATGCCAGTGATGTCGCGAGGCATTATCAGTGAAAATAGATTTATTAATAATGTAGACTTGAGCTTAAAGGGGTGTAATGTTTATTTGCAGAAGGCTGTCTGGGATATGAAATGACTGTACCTTGAATGTGTTATTAGCAAAGAAGAATTTGTGGTGGCATAATAGAGGGTCAATCGATGAAGAATACAACCAGGGAAATTTACCAATTTTTGTGATGTAGGTTTTAGTATGTCATGCTATTGTTAAAAAGCTTTTTAAATAAATAAATAAATAAATAAATAGGTAAATAAAGATTTTATTCACATTTTGTATTACATTACTCAAGATATAAACTTGTATATACAATTATACAAATTTGTATTATATGTTTATGTTATTTAAAAAATGCAAAATAAAAGCATTTGCAATACTACTGGAAATTTTGACCTTTATTAATTGTTTTTTAACCTTTCTGTGTGACAACAATTCATATAATGAAATCCATTATTTAATATATTATTATAATTTAATAATTTATTATTATTATTAGTAGTTATTTTTCTCCCTCACATGTGAGATTTTCTATGATTAAAAAAAAGAAGTAACAAATCGTGACATTTTATCTATATTTATATACAAGTTATATATTTCATATTTATATTTGATAAATGTATTGTACATTTACATTTATGAATTAAATAACGTTATATATTAAATAAGGAATAATATATTAAATTATGATAATAAATTATTGAATTATAATATATTAAATAATATATTAAATCTCACCTGTGAGGGGGAAAAATAATTCAAATTTGTGGCAACATAGGCAAAGACTCCCAAACTAGACAGCCAACATACAGTACAGTACAGTTCCTACCATCAAAAGCAAACGGTTATCATTTACAGGTACTCGTGTGTTTCTATTGTGTGCTTTTCAATTTCTGTTTACACCAGCATGAGGTCTTGGACCTCTGCCCAGACTCGCTCCTGTTTTGGGAGTGTTGACTTCATATTAGCCTTCGCTAACCACAGAGGTACTTTAGCCATATTTGTTTGTTGTTGTTGTTTTTCAACAGAACCTGAACGGCCATATCTTACAGGTGAAAATTTGCTGTCATCGCCCCCAGCCCGGGCTTTCCACGCCTCGCTGGTTATCAGAGTGTGTCTTGTGTCAAGAAAAAACACAGCGTATTTGTGTCAAAGATCTGACCCGGTAAAGAACATTTGATGTGACATCTATTCATTTAGAGTTTTTAGAGACCCTCTCGCCCCTCCCCACACCCAAACACCTCTGATCAGGTAACCAGTGCGGCGTCGAGACGGAGCGTTTGATCTTCCATTTCTGCAGTCCGCAGATGGCTAGCGCTCCTATAGCCTCATAACAATTTCATAAGTGACTTGCTGTAAATTGCCATGGCGATGGTATGGTAATTGGGTTGCCACTCTGCTTCACTTTCTCTCTCTGGTCAAAGAAAAAAAAACAGGGAAGCATTTATTTTTCTTTTTGCTGCAGTCACACTGAGTATGTGGTGTTAGGACAGAGTAGAGGAAAAAGTGCGCTCATTTCCTGCGGTGCAACTGGGAGAATGTGCTAGTAATGTGCTACTCGATGTAGTTTGACCACCCATAATCAAATGTAGCTTCACTTATTTTTATCGGTTGTTTAAGTTTGATTCTTTGATGGATGTTGGCTCTAATATCTTGGCAAAAAAGTCTACAGGTGTAGGTTGGATGGAATAATTGTGTGTGTGTGTGTTTGTGTGTACACTGCTGTTGAAAAGTTTTTTATGCTCACCAAGGCTGCATTTATTTGAATGCAGAATATCCTTAACCATGCCCCTCCAACTGTTAGTTTGCTATGAGCGAGAGAAACCCCGCCCTCTTTTCAATATTCCATTTCAGTTGGAAATACATCACAATACTTAAGTAAAGTCGGCCACAACTTCCGGTTCACGCAGATTTGAAAAAGAAATTTATGACCATTTATTCTATAGATGATGATTATTGTTGTTCTTTTAACTAATGATAATAATAATACATATTGTTTTATATTTAGTTTGTGTACCAGTACTTTGATTTTCATTATTGTGGTGCAGCGCTAGGTTTTGACCACTAAATGCAGTGCACGTGTGAAAAGTGTGACTACTGTGTTCTTTTTAGATTTTTCTTTTTTTAGTGAAGGTGTTCTGTTGATGTGCCCGTGTGCTCTGCTCAGTGCACCATTGATGAATACTTCATGATGTTATTTAACTCTTGGATGACTAAATCAATATTACCCTTCCTTCTTCATTGAGCATAGAACATTCATGGAGGAACAGATGTTTCTTTACAGCTGTGAAGAGTCAGTCCATCTTGGACGTATCAGACTCTGTACATCATGCAACACACACACACACACCCACACACACACACACACACACACACATCCCTGCTCCATTGAACCGGTGAGGCTGATATTGTCTGTCAAGCGCCTTGGGTTGGAGAGACTAGCAAGACTCTGGCGATGAATGTGTGTTTGGTTCCAGAATGAACCTACCGACTTCATGAATGCTTTAATGAATGGTTTTTAAGCATGTTGCATTAGGTATGTTGCAGGACAGGTTTAAACCTGCATCAAGTCAGTATTTTGATGCGTCAGCCTTACTTCAAAATATCATTGCATTTGAAAGTAGTTTGATTTTAGGAGAAGTCTGCTTCTGCCTTCTTTTAAAAAAACAAACAATTATATAATGCAATGACATTTAACATTTTTACATGGTTTAGTACTTTTTTGTGCCACTGTATAATGTGATACAAAATCGAATTTTGTCTTCAATGGTTTATTTTTGCTTAAACAGACACTGTTTTTTGTTAAACAGACACTTTCACTGTTATTAGCGTTGAGGCTGCAAACAGAGCTTTGCGTTTGAAACATATGAGAGGAGTTAACAGATATGAAGAGGCTTTGTTATTGCTCGTGGGTAATTGTTGCCTGTCACATGAAACGAAAGCAGATTGTACTTTTAAGGACATCCCTCTATGCTTTTGTTTAGCATGGCAACATAATAGCTGTTTTGATGTGTCCTCGGCTAATGACGGTTTAATCATTTGTTTACTATGTTCGTCTGAGGTATATGGTGATATCTAGTCAGCCTTTGCTTTAACGGTTAAGCACCTCGCTCTTATTTTTTCCATCCAGCGTCTCCATCACAGTGTTTCTGGGTGGAAAAACAACCTTTGAATAGCACTTTTGTGAACACAAAGTCTGTCATCTTTCTCTCTTGCACAAAAGCAGAGGGTGGCTGTGTTATGCTAATTCAATAGGAGCTTAGCAGGAACATTTTATATGTTTTCTCTCCTTTTTTTGTTATTCATCAATATGTTCGCTGACTATTTGTGGAAAAAGAGCCGCTCAGCTCCAAAAAAGCCTATCAATGACAAACTGAAAAAGCACAGAAGTAAGGCATAAGGGGAAAAATGCCTGCTTAATGCTCATACTTGCATCTGTTCTGTTTTATTTTTAAAATGGCCTTTACCCTTGTGGAGTATGTCACACATCCCAATGCTAGATGATTTTACCCTTCAACTCGCATTAATGAGAAACTGCATGGAGACTCTTAGATCCTAACCACATCTGACAAGTGCCAGCAACATTTGCAAATCCTGTGAAATAACCATATGTTTGTCATTGCTTGAAAGACTTTTTGGGCTGTTGGAAAAACCATGTGTTTGGTTTTTCAGCTTTATTGTATTTGGAAAGGTATTTGGTATTTGTAAGCAAAAGTATCCAGACACTGTATCGACACTTAAAATATTATGAGTATCAATACATTCGATCAAATAAAATTTACTTTTTAAGTAAGTCATAAAAAAGGAGATTATTAGACTTGAAATAATACGGTTCAAAAGTCTGGTGTCAGTAAGATAAAAAAAAGAAATTACCGTAATACTTTTATTCGTCAAGAACTCATTAAATTGATCAAAAGGGACAGATGCACAATTATTATTTCAAATAAATGCTGTTCTTTTGAACTTTCTATTCATCGAAGAATCCTGAAAAAAATGTCACGGTTTCCACAAAATTGATGATGATGATAAATGTTTCCACAGCAGCAAATCAGCATATTAGTATGATTTCTGAAGGGTCATGTGACACTGAAGACTGGAGTAATGATGCTGAAAATTCAGCTTTGCATCACAGGAATAAATCATATTTTAAAATGTATTAAAAGAGAACAGCTGTTTAAAATTATAATAATATTTCACATTTTTACAGATTTTTACTATATTTTGATAAATGCAGCCTTGGTGAGCATGAGACTACACACACACGCACACACACACACACACACACACACAGATAGATATAGATATGTATGTATGCAAAAATATGTATTTTTCACACAAAAAATTGTGCCCCCTCCTGCTGCTGAGGCAGACTTTCCCTGACTCTGCCAGACGACCAGCCTGCACACCTTAAGTGAAACATATCGATCGCAGCTCTTGCAAGTCCATGAAAATTTTGCACAGATGTCCAGAGAAAGGCACAACACCTTCTTAGAAAAGGTCTCACATCAGTCGAGTATACAGAGCCAAGAAGTAGCTGTTTAATTCTCTTTGTTGGTCCTCGGGCACCTTGCTAAACACTGCTCACTTAATCTTCACAGGAGCCGATTGCTCACGTACACACACACATACTGCCTATGGATTTGGTTGGCTTGTTTATGACCTTGGTGAAAGGGTTATGGTTTAATCAGTAGTTTGCACTGTTTCTCCAGGCCCTGCCGACCTATTCCTGCAGCGTAATGAAGGCTGCTGTCCTGAGAGAAGCTTTCCCACAGCAGGTCGAGAGCTGATCTGGGATCAGGTGCTCCTGTGTTGGTGCTGATCTCTGTGGCTGTGCCAAAAACATAATGTTCCAGGAACACGACACTTTCTTTGTTTCACGAATTTGAGTCGATTTCAGCGTGACCTCGAGTCAAGGAACAGATTTTGATCAAACTGTTCATTTTAACTGGCAAAATAAAATATATTTATTAGATAATATAATTTACATTTATTCATTTGGCAGACACTTTTAACCAAAGCAACTTGCAGTTCACTTGAGAAACATATGTGTGTTCTTAGGGATTGAACCCATGACATTGTCGTTGTTGGAGTTTTTTTTTTTTTTTTTTTAAACATTGCTGCACCCGTTATTTACAATGTTTTTAAAGAACAGTTTGAACGATTAATTTTAGGATTATTTTTTATTTTTTATATACGTACTTTCTTTTTATGCATATTTTTAATGATTTCTCAATTTGTGAAAAATGTTAATAAAAAATGACATCTAAATGTTTTTATAGATTGTTTTGTATTTATTTTCAAATTATTATATGAATATATAAATATGTAAAATAAATATAAATTTCATTTCATTTAGCATTTGACTTGACTTTTTAACCGATCATCCTTCACATCATTGCTCTACCGGTTAAGCCACAGTAACTCATATCAGCTTGTGGAGTAACCCATCCCAGTTTGTTTTTCTTATAGATTTTTACAAGCACTGTGCAGTTCAAAGGTACACAAATAAAGGCAGTAATCCACACTGAATGAGTCAAAGCAATCATTTTCTATGAGCTGTTGGAACAAAAACCACTGAATATTCAATATTCAACTTTTTGAAATTAACTTTGGCCCTTTAGTGTGTTGGGGCTGAGAGATAATTACACAAAGGGGGTTCAGCCTTTCACCCGCCAGCGTATGCATCGGTAAATCAGCCTGCCGCTCGACAGACCCTTTTGTGCGCACCTTAAAGGCTCTTTATTGATTGGAGGCAAAATGTTTTTAATGTTGTTGATGAGATTTTGAGATTGGCCAGCTAATGGGAAAATGGAGGCCCCTTTTTCAATCAATTTTTAACTCAAGTCTTAAATTGAAAATCTTTACCAATGCAATTACGGCTGATTTGAAAGGTACACTAAAACTTTCAAAATGTTTTTATACTCTTTTCTTTTTTAAACTCCTCAATTTAGAGCTTGAAAATGATTTGTGAATACACGCTTTTATATGCTAAGTAACGTTCATCTCCGCTGTTGTTCAGTCATAGGTGAAGGATAAACAAAACAAAAAAACGAATAAATAATTTGCCTGAAAGGCCCTTCTAGATGCAGAAATGTCCATGATTATCAATGAACCGTTTTACTTGTAATTACTAAAGTGAATCATAAAACCCAACCCGTTGATCACAGAGAACATTTTCTTCTGATTTCTGACCTGAGACAAATCAAACTGCTTGCATTAGCATTAATTAAATTGTACACTGCCTCCACGTCAACAGATTCATTTCCATTGCAGCCACCGGCAGCAACAGAATATGCATTAGCGCCTCATCGTTTCCTTTGTCGGCGAGGAGAGTTTGAAACAGCTGGTTGATTTTAATAGACTCTGTGTCCTTGTTGTTTTTCCTCAGTGCACGTCAAAGCGGGAACCTGTGAGGTCATTGCAGCCCACCGCTGCTGTAACAAGAACAAAATCGAGGAGCGCTCCCAAACTGTCAAGTGTTCTTGCTTCCCTGGGCAAGTTGCTGGGACAACAAGAGCGGCTCCTTCCTGTGTGGACGGTAAGACTGTTTTCATTTGTCTGTGTGTATGTATGTGTGTGTGTTGTTTCTGCTGTTTGATTCTATTAAACAAAGTAGTTCATTATTTATGTTTTACTTGAAAGATAGATAGATACAATTTTAGTATAACATTCATTTAAAGCATTAAAACACACACACACACACACACAAACACACACACACACACAATATATAGCGTTCAAAATTATATGCACCCACACACACACACACACACACACACAGGTAAGTTATGATGTAAAATAACAAATATTTCTAGGTCACTAATTAAGCAAATTTGTGATTATTGACCATGAACTCCAGTCACCTTTTTACTCATTGGTTTTCTGAAAATAGCATTTGTAATAAACACCTGAACTAAATTAGAAAATTATATATTGTATGTTGTAATATTAATGATGCTTTCTTTCTATATATAGCATTAACCTTACACTTTACATATATCTTTGTTTCATTCTTGAGTAGTACAAATTAATTTTATTATTTAATAGATGACTACAGTGGTGGTACAGTGATGTTTTCCATAAGCATTAAGGAATACCATGCTACTATAATGTTACATGTCTAAAAATGGTAGTATTGTTATACTTTACAGTAGAACACGGTAGAAAATACACAAGAAGTAACTTGTTGCTTTTGCCTGTTTTATTATTTAAAGTATTAATGCTCCTAAATTAAACCATCATTTTAAAGTAGGCTGTCCATTTTTAAAGTCTAGCTGCCGCTCTTTATCTCAGTCTCATCTCTCTGGGCTGTCACTTCTGAGTCAGGGTCTGTTTGAATGTGACACTGTCATCCTGCTTTTCGCTTGAGTGCAGCGTGGGCTGCTTGTCTAATAACATGTCAACGGCCCCCTCACTGGACAGGTCAATCGATCTTGGTCTTCTTTTCTGCCCTCTAATGCATCTGACAGGCACCCCCTGCTGAGCACCGAGACCACAGGGCATGATTCTACCTGCTGTATGAGGACAAGCCACTACACTTAAGACTGAAAGACACTTGACTACACTCTCTACACTATTTTTATGCTGTAGATTGTGTCTACATACCATGGGTTGTAATAGTCTGAGACAACATTGGAAATCTGGGATTTTTTCATGTCTTTTCACTTAATTATGTTGATAGGACCCAAATACATTGCAGATATGCTCACTGAATATAAGCCTAACAGACCACTCAGATCATTAGGATCAAGTCAGTTAGAAATACCAAGGGTTCACACAAAACAAGGGGGATCTGCTTGCCACCCGCAGTTGGAATCAGCTTCCAGAAGAGATCAGATGTGCTAAAACATTAGCCACATTTAAATCCAGACTCAAAACTCATATGTTTAGCTGTGCATTTAGTGAATGAGCACTGTGCAACGTCCGAACTGATTGCACTGTATTTTATGTATAATCTTTTTCTATTCTTAACTGTTTTAATTCATTTTAAATCAATTTTAGTTTGTTTTAAAAGTTTTTATTGTTATTTTTTTAATGATTATCTTAATTCCTTTTATGTAAAGCACTTTGAATTACCATTGTGTATGAAATGTGCTATATAAATAAACTTGCCTTGCCTTGCCTAATGTAATTTGTAATAAAAAAAATAAAATATTAAATGAGAAAATAAATGCTAAATAGAATTTTCATTAGTGGTCTCAGACTTTTTGACCCCCAAAACACAATCCAAATTTTCAAAGAAGCACTTGTAGAAAATCTAGAAAAATCTAGAAAATATACAAATCTGACTATGTTAATTATAGTTGCTATATTAAATACACTTGTTATTACTTTAAAATGATAATAAAGTTGTAGTATGAGAATATCGGTGGTGTCCAATTACCACAGTTTAATCACAGTAAAAATAACTGTTGCAACTGTAATTTTTGTAGTTTTGTAAGAGTGTATGCATATTGAACTATACATGTATGTCTACATTTTTAAAAACGGCATGAAATAGTTTTGACTATCACAGTGTTCTATTCCATCTTTCCTGTATTTGCAATTGAAACAGAGAGTTGGGAGGGAAGATTGAAGATTAAAGGGCTCATTCTTGTTTTTAAAATCTCTGGTAGACTAGTCTTACATCAAAACTTGCTATTGCTAATTGCGAAGGTTTTTGGAAGAGGGGACACATTCATTTTAGAAAGCATTTTATTGGGCACAAAATTTGCAGTTATCTCTATGTACAAGGTCATGAATATTTGAGGTCTATTTTTCCAAATACATGTAGCGTCTGGACCAATCAGACACACCATTTGTCATTTGATTTAACAAATCAATTATTCATTAGATTAACAAACATTCACAGACCCCTCACCCAATAA
>NW_015646846.1:2176764-2179208 GCF_001515625.1 Sinocyclocheilus rhinocerous | reverse complement strand
TGTTTATGTAGTGTGTTAGACTAGTTTAAGTGTTTATGTAGTATGTTAGACTAGTTTAAGTGTTTATGTAGTTAATAAAGCGTTACTTGTATCACACTTGACGTTGTTCAGTGTTTTGCTCATAACTGGAGTCACTTAATCATTCAGATTTATGCTACAAGCTCTTTGTAGAATTGTACAGTAAGAAAATTATTTCCCTTAACCAGGAAATTAACGTTCTTAGAATTGACAGACAGTTGACCCTGAGAGGTCAAGTAAATATCTACAGCGGATCTAAATATTCATAATTAATTATAACTAGTTATGATTAATTATTCATATTTCCCCATGAGCTGATTCGCTACATACATATCTGGTAATTTCACCCAGGATCACTGAAAAAGTATGCCTGTGGCAATATTTCTGCAAAATGAAATGACTTTGCTGCTTGCACGTTTTGTGGCACTTTGAATACCAGAGTGTTCCACACTGCAAATTCAGTACTCTACCAGGTGGGCTACTGAGCAAGTTTACTACATCACAAAAGCCATACATATGGACCTGGTTATGTCATGCAAACCTCAAAATGTTGTTATTATGTTATGCATGTTATTAGTTTACGAATCATGCACTGTGGTGTGCTGTTTTGAGTTCATAACAAAATATTGTGCAAGAAACTGCACAAAAATTATCTATATTAAATCTATATTATGCTAAATGATCTTATTCATCGATAATCTGGCCCTGTAATCATAATTTGTGCAAAAAGGAATAAAAGTTGTTGGTGTTTTACTGCCACTGGATTGTATGTGAGGCATGTTTTTCCATTGAGCCTAAAAGTTGATTTTATCATATAGTTGGATTCAGCTGATAGATGTGGACTTAAAGCCATAAAACTTTGATTTTGATATCCTGCGATCTTAAAAAGTTTATAGCTTCTTCCTCTCTGCTCCATATTAAAAGTTGAGGCCTCAAGCTTGACAATGTCTTCCTTCTACTTCTCAATTCCCCTTAACCCTCAACATTGTGCCAATCCCCCAGACCGCAACTCTTGTCATCTTGACATGAAGGAAGAACTTTATCCTGAAAGACATACAGTGAGTGTAGAGCCCACATCGGATTGATGGATTCAAACCGTCAGCTTTGAATCAAGGACCTCCTCCCTGACTAGCCTCATTGTTTTTGGGAGAAAGAGATACAAAGACATAGTTTCATTTCTTTTGACAGTGGACGTGAACAAGATCTTCTGAGGTTTTCTCCTCCTCTCAATTTTCATTGCTGCATCCTTCAAAATCTTGAATGCGTGGTGATTTGGGCATGTTTCTTTCCTGCTTTGGCAGTTCCCACAGAGTGAGATGAGTGTTGAGATTCTCTCTTCTTCCTGTCTTTCTCTCTCTCTGCGCAGCTTCTATAGTAGCACAGAAGTGGTGGTGTCAGATGCAGCCGTGTATGGAGGGCGAAGAGTGTAAGGTGTTGCCGGATCTGAAAGGTTGGAGCTGCAGCACGGGAAACAAAGTCAAGACGACCAAGGTGAGAGGGAGCCTGTCCAATCACAGCACAGTCCAATTGCCATCATAATAATGCCAATATCAGCTTGAGAAATGATCCAAAATAACTGTAACAACAGTTAGTTGTACAACAATAATTCTATAATATTATATACTCAGTTATTAATTACTGAATATATATATTTTAACAGTATTGATATAGATAGATAGATAGATAGATAGATAGATCAGTCAATATATAAAATATATATTAATATAAAATATACAAATATGTTAATACAATATATATTAATTATATTTAAATATTAATATATTGGTATAAAATATTAATATAAAAAACTATTAATAGACTAATAGTTTTAAATTGGATAAATATTGAAAAATAATATACCCCACATTTATAAAATTAAATACTAAAAAATGTTTTAAAAAATTTTTGAAATCAAAAAATGTTTATTCTAATAATTGTTATAATATCACTATACTATAGTAAATATACTGATAATTTTAAATGGGACAAATATAATCTGATATCTGAAATTAAAAGCCTTTTGCTGTCTAGTGTTAGTCATCGCTTCCATTCTTCCTCAGAATGCACTAGATTTCTGCTTTCCTCAACGTCATGCGTCAGCTTGTTAGTGGTCCTTGAATTTGACATTGTCTTTAAATAAAACACAATCTGGGACCCTAGACAACCTTTATTGTGCGACAAAAGCCAAAAGAAACACAATGTGGCATTGCATTTAGGAATGTCAGCGCAGGGCAATGATGCGCTTCCGCAGGTTAATGTGAGTTATTGTTTTTGCGTTTGCCGCCGCGTGTTTGCGAGCCGCTGTGTATGTACGGTTGACACGCAGGGCTTGTAGCCATCCATCAGGCTGAGAAGTTTGACTCACCAAACGCCTGCGCTTGAGTCGAGTCCTCCATTATTCATGGGGCAGAGGAGCATACGTGAGG
>NW_015646846.1:2150207-2176663 GCF_001515625.1 Sinocyclocheilus rhinocerous | reverse complement strand
TTCATTAACCCTGTAGTTGTGCCGCATCAGAACATATCAACTAATCTTATAATCTACTAGAATTCTCTTTATCAATGCAATACAGTCATACAGCATGTGAGGCAGACCTTTTTTTTTTTTTTTTTTACTTTAGCCCTGTTAATAATTCATGCAGCTGCACTCACGTCAACAGCAGGCAGACCACTGAGGTGTTGGGAGCTTCTCTCAAACCTGGGCTTGATTTTTGGGGACCTCCAGGCCACCGTCCATGGATGTGGACATGCAGTATAACCACAAGAAATGATGAGGGCATGATGGGATTGTTTAATCTAAGGTCTGATCTCTCTGATCATTACTTGAACTTTGCACCAGATCCCTTGATTGAATTAAATTGGACATTTAATACCTTTTTTTTGTTGTTGCCTTATTCTAGTACTAAGTGCTAATTATGATCTTTTTGTTTAAAATATATACTGAAGATTATAAATTGTAGTTGAAAGTGATTTCTTCTGGGGGAAAAAAATTGTCACTAGAATAGTTGCGATACCAAACTTTCAATAGTCTATAACAATAAAAATGAAATTCCACATTCTTAACACCACAACAAAAAATGAAGATGCAAACTATTTTGTAATTGGAAAAAACGGGAAAAAAAAGATATAAAGAAGTTTATACTTTTATTCAGCAAGGATGGATTCAATTTATCAAAGCTGACAGTAAAGACATATTACAAAAGATATCGATTTCGAATAAATTCTGTACATTGAACTTTCACATTTTTATAATGTATCACATTTTCCACAAAAAAAGCAGAACAACTGTTTTCAACATTGATAATAATGTTTTTTGAGCCTGAAATCAGCATATTAGAATGATTTCTGAAAGATCATGTGACACTGAAGACTGGAATAATGGATGCTGAAAATTCAACTTTGCATCACAGAAATAAATTATATTTTAAAATGTATTCAAATGGAAAACCATTATTTTAAATTGTAATAATATTTTGCAATATTATTGTATTTTTAATTAAATCAATGCAGCTTTGTTAAGCATAAGAGACTTCTTTTTTTTTTTTTTTAAACATTTTTTTAACCCTAAACATTTTTCCGGTATAGTGTAATACAGTTTATATTATATTAGCAAGTGCCAGCATATAAATACACCACTGTGTATACTGCTGAAAAAAATACACAATAGAATGAAGTTTTGTGCAATATGACAAATTTTAATATACATTCAGGAATATCCTGACCTCTTTCCTTTATATTGTGTTTGAACGATTCTCAGTAGCTCAGTCTGAACTTGTTTCTGTTGAATTGCCGGTCTAGTGAGTCCATGTCTGAACCAGAGAGGGAGATAGGAAGTAAAGGAGACGGCGGCCAGGACACCTTCCACTTCCTCTGTGTGTCCTCCGGCTGCCTGCTGGCAATGACCTGAAGGTGTAGATTACACTGGGCTTCCCTTAGCAGCCTGCCAGTCTGGCCTCATCCACAACTATAGAGACCTGCCCTACCCTGGCCTCTGAACCCAGAGCCTTGCTTTTGTGTTTCAGAGCTGGAACAGGACCAGACTTGCATGCTAAACCCTCTCAGATCCAGAGGAGCTAGCGGTTCCGGTCCCTCAGTGTGCAGCTCTCTATTTCGGGCCGCTACCGCTGAGCTCATACTGGTGGTGTGGTTAATGACACTTGTAGGTGACAATACAGTGTGTCTGTGTGAGCATGTGTCAGTCCCTGTACTAACACCTCATGCCTTAGAGGAAACTTCTAATAGAAGAATTTTCCATTTTTATAGGGCTGAAGGCCCTCTAATGATCAAGAGATAATTAGTTAACCTTCTGTGATTGTTGTTGTTGTGTTATGATGATATATACTGAAGTGTTTTAATATTTAGTCTACAGTGATGACACCTCATATTAACATTTCAGATTGGCTGAACACCATCACTGTAGAAGTGACATAAACAAGCAAATAAATAAATAAAATTGCCATTATATATAACAATTAGTAATATTTACAATTAGGGCTGGGCGATAAATCGATAACGATAATTATTCATAATCATTCGCATCGAATTGTATTATATTATTAATGTAGACATGTATTAAATGTATTAAAAGAAGTAATGGAATATAATTACAGTATTTTTGTGATTAAGCTATAGCGTGCATTTGTACTAAATGTATTTAGACTTTTACATAATACCTAGAGACCATATAGATACATTTTTACCATATCGAGGTGCTATATGTGTGGTTTTAACTGTGGTTGTCATGATCTAAATGTATGCTACTATGGAAGACCAATGGTTAATTTGAATAAAACTCAAGCAGTCAGAATATATATATATATATTTCACCATATCAAATTGAGGTTGTTACAATTTTTACAGATCTTACTTTTTTCGATAATGAACATAAACTTGCATCTGAATCAACTCAACTCAAGCTACTGTCAAATATGCATTTCAAAGAGACAAAAAAAAGTAATATTATTAATATCGCAGCCTCTGCTACAAACTGTGCTGAAGATATGCGTCATCAAAATCAGGCAACACAAACCTGTTTCATGATTTGAAACAACTAGGAAGTAAAGGAGACGGCAGCCAGGACACCTTTCACTTCCTCTGTGTGTCCTCCGGCTGCCTGCTGGCAATGACCTGAAGGTGTAGATTACACTGGGCTTCCCTTAGCAGCCTGCCAGTCTGGCCTCATCCACAACTATAGAGACCTGCCCTACCCTGGCCTCTGAACCCAGAGCCTTGCTTTTGTGTTTCAGAGCTGGAACAGGACCAGACTTGCATGCTAAACCCTCTCAGATCCAGAGGAGCTAGCGGTTCCGGTCCCTCAGTGTGCAGCTCTCTATTTCGGGCCGCTACCGCTGAGCTCATACTGGTGGTGTGGTTAATGACACTTGTAGGTGACAATACAGTGTGTCTGTGTGAGCATGTGTCAGTCCCTGTACTAACACCTCATGCCTTAGAGGAAACTTCTAATAGAAGAATTTTCCATTTTTATAGGGCTGAAGGCCCTCTAATGATCAAGAGATAATTAGTTAACCTTCTGTGATTGTTGTTGTTGTGTTATGATGATATATACTGAAGTGTTTTAATATTTAGTCTACAGTGATGACACCTCATATTAACATTTCAGATTGGCTGAACACCATCACTGTAGAAGTGACATAAACAAGCAAATAAATAAATAAAATTGCCATTATATATAACAATTAGTAATATTTACAATTAGGGCTGGGCGATAAATCGATAACGATAATTATTCATAATCATTCGCATCGAATTGTATTATATTATTAATGTAGACATGTATTAAATGTATTAAAAGAAGTAATGGAATATAATTACAGTATTTTTGTGATTAAGCTATAGCGTGCATTTGTACTAAATGTATTTAGACTTTTACATAATACCTAGAGACCATATAGATACATTTTTACCATATCGAGGTGCTATATGTGTGGTTTTAACTGTGGTTGTCATGATCTAAATGTATGCTACTATGGAAGACCAATGGTTAATTTGAATAAAACTCAAGCAGTCAGAATATATATATATATATTTCACCATATCAAATTGAGGTTGTTACAATTTTTACAGATCTTACTTTTTTCGATAATGAACATAAACTTGCATCTGAATCAACTCAACTCAAGCTACTGTCAAATATGCATTTCAAAGAGACAAAAAAAAGTAATATTATTAATATCGCAGCCTCTGCTACAAACTGTGCTGAAGATATGCGTCATCAAAATCAGGCAACACAAACCTGTTTCATGATTTGAAACAACATGCAGAAACTAAGAAATGAATTTTTCTATTAAGATATTTATTTTAAGGAAAATGACTGGAATAGTTTGTGGAGTATGCAGCAAATTAAATACTGCAAAGGAAATGAATGAAAAATCCAAATGAAAGTTGCATTATTTCATATACTGTATATCACACAATAACACATATATCACAGTATGTGACAGTTGAATTAAAACTATTATTATACATTATATTTTGACTCTACATTATGATTGAATGAGCCTCATTCATGTTGTAAAATACACCAATATATGTAAATCTTATGCAGACATTAAATTATAACTTGGACTCCTCTTTTTCAGGTCACACGATAGTCTGGGACCAATAAACATTTGGGACTAGCAGGTTTTTTTTATCAAAGCAATGGACATAGACTTCACTACTTCACAACTATTGGGATCAAGTTGTTGGACCTCAGTTGAATACTAATGTCATTTGGAATGGACCATTTAAACACATGGAATTTTTCACTCTTTTTTTTCCTCCTCTTATATTTTCTCTCGTGTCGGACAAGATCATACACCATGTAAAGTAAATATTCCATAAAAATCAAGATGTGGACCAGTTCAGAGACAATTCTGCGATTTCAGAACAATGGATTACATTTCCTTTTTGGAGCGAAAGTGGACTTGAAAGGTTCGCTTATTACTTGAATCATATGTTCCAGAGGCACTAATATTCAGTCCCCTATCCTTTGGTGCCAATATTTCTTTCTTCTACTATGGGCAGACTTTTTGATCAGTGTGAAGTGTATGATTTTTGGGTATGGTTTTGGGGGCACTCAGCTCCATTTTGAAACAGACTTGTGCAAGAGCAAGAGGCAGGTATGACGCTAAGAAATACAGGTATTAATAATGGATGGAAAAGTTGAAGTGGTCTACGGGAGCAGTGAAAAAGAAGATAGCAAAAAGATTTATTGTTTGTTTTTAAAAGCCTTGGTGGCCAATATTGAGTCAAAGTGTCAGTATTATCTCAAATAAAAGTATCTCTATGGGAAATCTCATCCAGTTGTAACTTTAAAGCATGATTACTTTGCCATCATAAAAGAGAAAGTGCATTTAAACGTAACATCCACCCACCAACAGAACAAAAAGAATAAACAATCAGACATCTTTCATTATCCATCTGTCACAACACATTCGCCAGCTTTGATCAAATCTTCAAGAGCATCAAGATGTCACATGACTATGCTAATGTTCACATTAAAATTGACATGTAGCCTCTTTCTTTGATATACTGATTTATGTGCAGACGCCACGTTATTAACATTCATTCAGTGAGTCACATAGTGCTTTTGCAGCTGTCACAGAACACTTCAGACTGACTTGCATAGGGCAGGGCTAATGCTATTAGCATAACACCATTTGCCAGCGATTTTGTCTGGCTAATTTACCATTAGCACTATCAACAGCAGAACAAGGAGGGGCATGGCGAGGTTAGTCAAGATGTCATTTTCTTCGAGAAGTAAGTCACACAAAGGCTTGCTCCGAACATGTCATAAACATAATGTTCAGACACTGGAGCGTTCATAATGATGGACTAATGTACTAATGTGTTTAGCTAATTGCAGACAGTGAGCAAGCTTTCAACTGAAAGAATGTGTCATTAGCCAAGACTAGGAGATAAAAGCATTTAGGCTTGTGTGTATGTGTGTGTGTGTTGAGGCAGTTTTGGGTGCTTTGACTGTGTTTTCAGGACATTGTGCTTCAGGTCATGACATTGGGACAAAGGGTCAGTCTTCTGGAACGGAGAACTCAAAGACCTTTCTTGCCCTTGAATCACGGTAGGTATTTGAAGTATTCATAACAGTATTGGAGTGACACTAGAAACATAACCACATTTTTAGTAGTGTGACATTAATAAAGTACTTTTTCTAAATAAATTAGCTTTACAGCTGAACTGAGGCAGTACTCAAGATTCAGAAGTTTGATTCTTTTTAGTGAATCAGCTCATTTGATCATTCGATTCACCAATTCAGGCACAGCATTTAACTTCTTTTTATTAATGGCTCAATTTAGCTGTTTGTCACCATGTTTTTATTTTTTTCATTTTGGTTGTATTTATTATTTAGTAAAAACTAGCTATATTTATAGTTCATGAACAAATTCTTTTGAAGCAGTTTTTTTGTCAGTGAATCAGGACTGAACGATTCGTTCACAAAACGGACTGCACAAATATGTGTATTTTGTCACGGTCTGGGTGTGTTGAGTCAGTGTGAGTTGATGATTCAGAACCGTCTTGAATGATTCAGTCCAATTTGTGAATGAATCATTCAGTCCTGATTCATTGAGATGATCCGAATCAAAAGTACAGTTATATTTATATTTTCTGTCAGTGATAATATTTGGACGTTTGGGCCATTCAGTCCAACTTGTGAATGAATTGTTCAGTCCTGATTCACTGAAACGATCCACATCAAATGTACAATTTGTTCATGAGTTGGAGATCACTACTATTTTTTGTACCTGATATATGCTGATTGTAAAAATTAGTATTTTCTGTCAGTGATAATATTTGGATGTTTGGGTGATTCAATCTAATGTGTGATAGAATCGTTCAGTCCTGATTCACTGAAATGATCCAAATCAAAAGAACATTTTGTTCATGGGCCAGAGATCACAACTATTTTTTTGTTCCTGATATACACTGATTGTAAAAATAAATGCTTCCTCACAGTGATAAATTGATAAATCATCTTAAAAGTCTTTGTTATTAGTTTTTGTTAGTAGTTTATAGCTAACTTTCTGAAAAGGATTCCTTGACTATAATTTATCTTATGTGAATTATGAGCAGTTTGGGAAGCTTCAGGTGTACTAATCTAAAGTTAGTATTTTTAACAATTTAGCATTTGTTGTTGTATGTGTGCTGCATGTTTGGAGATGTTTCAGCCTGTCTTGACTCTTCATCTCAAATCAATAAGTTTTATCTCAAAACTCTTGCGTTTAGAAAACTGTAGGTGCATTTGCTTGTTTCAAAGATACACAGTTAGCATTAATAATATGCAGAGAGCGTAGTTAAGAGTGCTATGTTATATAAACCCAGCTGTGGAGTCTAATGAGTGGTTTCAGACTGAGGACAATACCAGATATGGGACAGTGATGATGATACCTTGTAGAGCGGCCAGGATTAACCAGACTTCTCCATGCTGGGTCTCTCAGCCGTTAATCCATCAGGCCAAGGGCAGTCGCAGCAGCCCCAAAATTCACAAGGCTTTCCAGAAGATCCTGAATGAACCCTTATGAATTATCACGCCTAGCATCCTTATCGTCATGCAGAGTGCGCCCGGGCCTCTATAGAGGAAGCTGTGAGGGAGATTGAGTCCACGGGACTCGGGGCTCATTAGGGTGCAGGGAAGACACAGGTAGGAGTCGGTTTGTTTGCCTTATGTCGCATCACCCAACACCTACCACTGCTTTCATCAGCATCACCTGCATCTGAATGGTAATGGGGACATTAGGAATACAGTCACAATACACAAGGTGGTGAGACTGGAGGAATGCCAGAGTGTGTGTTGTAAGAGTTCAGAAATGCTGGGTTTTATTTGGATTGATTTTAAATATTTGCCATTCTAAGGGTTTCTAGTAATTGAGACGAGCATTTGCATAATGTTCAACAACCTCAATGAGGTTAATGGATGGTGTGGAAAGGGCAGATATGTAAGGACACTTGCTGTATTTTTTTTCTCCTTGACCCTTCTGTATGATGCCAGATGAGAGGGATGAATGTAAAACTGGAGAGAAAGAGATTTATGTAAATGAAGATGATCATATTCTATGTTTATAAAGTAGCATCCAGACCTTCCCATCAGTTCCGAAATCCTGGCAAAGGATTGGTTTGGGAAGGTTTTGGCACTAACTGCACATGGATTTGGTATGTTGCATGCATCGATGCCTGTTGTTCATCAAACATGATGGCCAGATGGTACGTGGAAGATTTTAAAGGAGTAAAACTCCCAAAAATGAATGTTCCATCATTATTTACTCACCCTCATGTCATTATAAACTTGTATGACTTTGTCTTCTCTGTGAAGCCCAAAAGAACATTCACACAGCTCCTTGCCATACAATGGTCGCTCATATTGATTACATCTGACCAAAAAAACACCACTGAAGTCATTCATACAATTAAAACGGATGGATTTTTGGCTCGAGGACATCAAACCAGATGTTCCAAGCATTTCAGAATTTTAGTGCACTGAAAAAAATTGGTGTTGAAACATTTTTCAAGTTTCAGTTTTAGGGGTTGCAAAGTTGCAAACAATGTGTGTGTGTGTGTACTTGTTTTGACTATACTTGTGAGGACCAAATGTTTTCACTTACATAATGAAATACTTTGACCACCCACTAGTGAGGACATTTTACAGTTCCTCACTAGTTAAAAAGTCTTATAAATCAGCAAAAAGATGATTTTATTTAAATCTGGTGTTCTGAACATGTTTCTGTGATGGGTAAGTTTAGGGGTAGGGGTTGGGTTAGGTGATAGAAATTAGGGCTGCACGATAAATCGCATGCGATATTTAACGCGCATCTTGTCAGTAAAGCCGGTTCTGTAATCAGCGGTAAATCTCCATCACGTGCGGGCTTTCACATGGAGCAGCATTAACTACACAGAGCCGTTGTTCACCGACAAGCTGTGCAAAACATGCTTGTTTGACAGCTTGTCAGTGAACAACGGCTCTGTGTAGTTAATGCTGCTCCATGTGAAAGCCCGCACGTGATGGAGATTTACCGCTGATTACAGAACCGGCTTTACTGACAAGATGCGCGTTAAATATCGCATGCGATTTATTGTACAGCCCTAATAGAAAGTATCATTAACCAGATATAAAATCAGTGTAAGTCTATGCAATGTCCTCACTAAGATAGTTAAACAAACGTGTGTGTGTGTGTGTATGGGTGTCATTTTGTTTAGTCTACCTAATGTGTATCATATTTACTTATTGGTGTCAGTTGGCTCATTTGTAGGTCCATAATCAAAGGGTGAAAAAAGCAAACAACGTGCATCTGCACCTCGAGTGGTCACACATATGGCGCATAAGGGTCACAGCAAGGTTCTCCAACAAGCCATTAGATCAAGAAGACTCTGTAGTGGCAGGAGTGTTGCAATTTGACTTTAATATGAACACTGTCTGTTGGCATTTCCTTCTGAGCATGACAGCGCATTGATAAGCATATCGGCATTATGCTTTGAATATGAAATCACGCATTAGAATGAATGCTACACGCTGGATGTTTCATAATCCTTGGACATCCTGATTGAAATGCACAAGCTGTCATTTGAAGGATACATGAAGAGGCAGCTAATATAATCTATTGGAGCTGTCATCTCGGTGTAGTTTTATAGTCCAAATTAACCGGTCCTCATCTATAGCATTTCTGCCCACGTGCAAATTGTTATCCAAATCCTCTCATAATCCTTAGATTTGTGCGTTATATCACGTTTATGGAGATAAGCAGTGTTGCTAGCGCCTTTTGATGGGCGCTTTGAAGTGAATCATGTACGCAATTATATGTAAAAGCGTCGATAATGTTTCTCTTATCAATTGAATGACTTGCTCTCAGTAAAGCGCAGGTCTCAATTAGGTCCTGTGCTGAAACAGTCCAATGTGCGGAAGAGTTCTTCACAGAGTAATAAATAGATACTTGAGCTCACTCGGTCAATAGCAAACTTCCAGAATTTCTAGCAGAGAGTTTGTCAAGGCCTTTTTTGTGTTGTTATGTCAGTTTTCCCATCATAATTGAAACCGCGCTCTCACCACAGGGTAGTCGTGATAACGAACATAATTAATTAAGTAGAAATTAAGGAGACATACTCCCAAAGATTAGACCCTTGGGACACCAGGGAGGAGGGTTCGGGTTACGCTTAGTAATCTAGACTGCAGTCTTGTTTGGTTTAAAGTCATTAAATTACAGCGATGACTAATTTCTTATTCATGCATGCATCTCGCCAGAGACCGCCGTGAGTTTTTAATAAAGGAATGCAACTGAATGAGAAACATTGCACTGCGTGCCAGAGAGAAGGAGAGGGAGCTTTGTAATTGTGCAAAGTAATTCAAAAGCACATTAATAAAACAATACAGAAACATTCTGAAATCGCTTGAGATAAAGCACATTTGCATAATTCATTAAGATTAATCAGACCGCAATACATTCAGCTGCTTCGTGGTGGAGAGGGCAAACATGAGAGGACCATTCCCTGGAAAGCCCTCTTTAATCTACAAACAATGATGTAAATCTAGGCTTGGATCCTGGAATTAACCTCTCTGCACCTCCTAACCCCTTTAGTACTGAAACAAACCTTTTGTGGTTCACTTTACATCTATAATAATGCATTAATATGAAACACTTTATTCATATGAATCCTCAGAGCGTTCTTTTATGTTCTTTGTAGTTGAAAGAAGTAAATGAAGACCATACTGTGTTAAATGTATTAGACATCTGTTGATTGGGTATTTGACATAGTCTCATCAGTTAAGTTGATTGTTAAATATGACCTTTCTGGTCTATATTTGACTGCTGCATGATGGATTTTTTTTCTTCTTCATTTTTTGCATATGGTATTTCAGCACAAAGACCTTAACTAACCAGACTTCATGCGGCTTATTATGTGCTTTTTTCACAACTCATTGGTATTTACAATGAAAGTTTGAGTCACTATTATTTTAGTATTATTTATATACTATTATAGTATTTATTAATATTTTGAATTAGCTTTTTTATATTTTCAGTTTTCATTTTAATTAGTTTTCTATTTTTTCTATTTGTTATTTTATTTGATTAAACTAATATTATTAATATTCACTTTTTATTATTTTTTATTAATTTTTGTTCTTTTAATAATTTTATATAGCTTTATTTTTTCCTAGTAACTTAAACTTATTTCATTTAGTTGCCAAAGCTACATTTCTACATTTTAGGTTTTCATCTTTTATTTTATTTTATTTTATTTCAATTACCAAAAAAATTGAATTATTTGTTAATATTAACAACACTGGTTCATGTACTTTTTCTAGTGATCATGGCTGCCGTAATTCATCAAATGATGATCAATGAATGGAGAAGAAAGTTATAACAAATATGTGGACAATAAAACAGGTGAAAAAAAATCCCATAGACTGCCATTGAAGAAGGGAACTGGGTCATATTTAGGGACCTTCATAGAAATTTGAGTGAGCTCTTTTGAACTGAGCCAGTAAGTAGCTATCTAAAACACCCATGTAATCACCTAGCAACCATCTAGAACACCTTAGCAACTACTAACAACACTTTACCTGTGACTGGAGACATGATCCATTCACCTTTGCTGCCTTTGCTTCTTAGCTTTAGGGCTGTACCAGTGGATCTCACAAATATTCTCTTTTAAGTTTTAAAAATGGTACATGGTGTTTTATGACATATCTAGAACAATCCAACAGTTATGCTTGTTTTTGTTCTTCTGGCATCAGTGAAGCAAAGAAGATTTGCTTTGAGGCATGAAATGAGACTGGAAGATGTCTGTAACGAAGAGCAACGGCAATCTCAAAGACCATTCAAAACTTTGGGGTTGGTGCGATTTTATAATGTTTTGATAGAAGTCTCTTGTGCTTATAATTTATTCCTGTTATACAAAGCTGAATTTTCAGAATCATTACTCCAGTCTTCAGTGTCACATGATCCTTCAGAAATCATTCTAATATGCTGATTTGCTGCTCAAGAAACATTTCTTATCAGGTGCATTCTTTTTTAAATATTTTTTTTATTTTTATTTTTACAATATTTTAGCATTGTACCACATACTTCATTGATCATAATTTTTTTTTTTACAATTTAATTTTGAACTTCAATTTTTAGCTTGCTTGTTCACAATTATTTGCAGGCCATTTATTTTGTTTTTGTAGAGAAATAGCTGCATAGTATTATCTATCACTATATTTAGTGTATCCTCGCAATAGAAGTGTAGCTTTGCAATAGTTTCAAAGTGTTCAGCTATTTTAGTTGGCTTGTAGAGTAGGCTGTGTGAAGTTTAACTGTTTAAATCAGAGTTTCCCCAATGTGTCTAGATGTGGTTTAAGCGATTTTATTGCAATAACCACGATTTAAATATTTGTAGTGTTTTTATGTTTTAAATTTTGATTATTAGTGCATTTAAGTGCAATACTGCAGCTTTATTCTATCGATCCTAAAGTGATAAATATTCTCTCATTTATTACAATAATTTACTCACTCCCATGTTGTTCCAAACCTGTATGACTTTCTTTGTTCAGTGGAACACAAAAGAAGATATTTTCAATGTTTCTGAACTGTTTTTATCCTGACAATGAAAGTCAGTGTGCTGTAAAACAGCATTGAACCTCATTGACTTTCATTGTATGAACAAACACATATTTCAAAATATGTTCCAGAGAACGACATAAGTTTGGAATGTTTGGAATGACATAAGTGTGAGCTAATGATGATAGAATTTATTTTTTTGTGTGAACTATCCCTTTAAACGCCAACAAAATGTATAAAATCAAGAATACAACTCTAATACAATTCTCAACTCTAAGCGCTAACGTTTACATGAATTAGACCACAATCAGGTTTGGGCTTATGAAAAGGGTCTTGTTTTAAAGCATTTCAGACACCCTGCTTTAAATGAGTAGCAGCTTGTATTTTGGCAAACAACTGTGCATTGGTTCCCATCAGGTGTGCGGGTTTAGTGTCCTTCGAGCCAGTGGCCAGTCTCTAATCAGATGTACATTTTTGCCCCATTTATGCGCACGCTACACCAGCTGTCACATATTGTTTGAGAACATAACCCTCACATGCCTCCAAATACTCTTTCTCCTCGATTCTTTCCTATCAGCCTTATTTCCATGGGTAATGAATGCAGTGTTTTGTGAGCTTTCCGCCAGCCGCCATGCCTGAGGAAGTTATCCTCAGAACCTCATTCTCCGCTCCCTCTCTGCATTGCCTCAATGCCCAAGGGTCAGCTGAGGGGGCCGCAGTCATTTGAAAAGGAAATTATCTGTTGTGATTCTTACCAAAAGAGATGGAGAACGGGAACGCGATTGAGGAGGAGAGACGGAGCGAAGTGGGGAGGGGAGAGAAAAACCGCCTCTTTCTTTTGCAAACCTGTGAACAGGTTAATGGGAGCTAGTGCTGGAATGAGTTGATACCTATCTACTCCGAGAAAGAGAGAGAGATAGGGAGAGATACACATAGAATGACTATTTGATGGCTTCCTAACAGCTTCTTTCTCCTTGGCCCCATTTCTCGATGTGTGCGCATTTATTTATTTATTTCTTCTGCTGTGGTAAATAGCTTCTTGGGGAGAGAGCCAATTTTGCCTAATAGGCAAGTTTCCATAAGGTGGGTCAGAACATTGATAGTAAGGCTGATGAGTTGGCAGGAAAGGTGAGTGCTCTCATTCGACAAGCCTCTCATTATAAGGCTCCCTCAAGAGAGGATGTTGATGCTTCTTGTGAGGAAGGACGTTGGGATGAGAGTACTTTTTGATGACTGTCAAAGTTGACATTATCCTTAATGACACTCGTCTCTGCATCTTATTTGTCAAGATATATATGTGTTGTGTTTGATGTGTCTTTTAGCTTCTGCTCTGTCATCACAATAGGCTATACCAGTGGTGCGACCCTCGGAGAAAGCATTATTTTCTTTTGTGGAATACAAAGGGAGTGGAGGATTGCGCAGCATTTAGAATTCAAAAAAAATATTATATATATATATATATATATATATATGTGTGTGTGTGTGTGTGTGTGTGTGTGTGTGTGTGTGTGTGCATGTATAAATTATTTACATTTAAACCTTAAAAAGATATAAGCTATTATTTTTATAAAGAAATACTACTTTTAAGATATTTCAGCTTTAATAGATAAATTGGTCAAAATTGGTCAAATTATCTTAATGTGCAATTTTTTTATATAAATATATATACACACACACATACACATACACATACACACACACACACACACACACACACACTCTCTTCTTTCCTATCAGCCTTATTTCCATGGGTAATGAATGCAGTGTTTTGTGAGCTTTCCGCCAGCCGCCATGCCTGAGGAAGTTATCCTCAGAACCTCATTCTCCGCTCCCTCTCTGCATTGCCTCAATGCCCAAGGGTCAGCTGAGGGGGCCGCAGTCATTTGAAAAGGAAATTATCTGTTGTGATTCTTACCAAAAGAGATGGAGAACGGGAACGCGATTGAGGAGGAGAGACGGAGCGAAGTGGGGAGGGGAGAGAAAAACCGCCTCTTTCTTTTGCAAACCTGTGAACAGGTTAATGGGAGCTAGTGCTGGAATGAGTTGATACCTATCTACTCCGAGAAAGAGAGAGAGATAGGGAGAGATACACATAGAATGACTATTTGATGGCTTCCTAACAGCTTCTTTCTCCTTGGCCCCATTTCTCGATGTGTGCGCATTTATTTATTTATTTCTTCTGCTGTGGTAAATAGCTTCTTGGGGAGAGAGACAATTTTGCCTAATGGGCAAGTTTCCATAAGGTGGGTCAGAACATTGATAGTAAGGCTGATTGGCAGTTGGCAGGAAAGGTGAGTGCTCTCATTCGACAAGCCTCTCATTATAAGGCTCCCTCAAGAGAGGATGTTGATGCTTCTTGTGAGGAAGGACGTTGGGATGAGAGTACTTTTTGATGACTGTCAAAGTTGACATTATCCTTAATGACACTCGTCTCTGCATCTTATTTGTCAAGATATATATGTGTTGTGTTTGATGTGTCTTTTAGCTTCTGCTCTGTCATCACAATAGGCTATACCAGTGGTGCGACCCTCGGAGAAAGCATTATTTTCTTTTGTGGAATACAAAGGGAGTGGAGGATTGCGCAGCATTTAGAATTCAACTGAAATTGCCTTTTTAAATTCCAGATCAGGTTTTGGATTTGAATTGCAGTAGCAAACATGATGCAGGACTGCAATTTTAATTTTGAATGCAAGAGAATAGAATTATAATTAGTAGATTCAGAAAGACAATCTTTGAATGTTGGCTTGAAGAAGGCTGGTTTGAAAAGCCTTGAACATTGAAAGATTATAGGCCGTACAGAGAGAGACAGAGATACTACACATAGAGAGATGTAGAAAGAGAGCTAAAGAGGTAGATAGAGAGTTATATAAATTTAGTCAGATTTAGCAACAATAATGTTATATATATATATATATATATATATATGTGTGTGTGTCACACATACACATACACACACACACACACACACACACACACACAACTCCAATCTATCATACACACTTTAAAACCTTTATGTCTACAGTATTTCTGTCTGATTGCTTTATTTGATGAACAGATTGAAATTTAAATGATTTACTCTCAAATCACTTGGCCACAAGATACATGAGAAATAATGGTGAAATTATATTATATTGTTTTTAGATCTTCACCTATAATGACTTCAAATTGTACTCACTCTGGCTCATTTATATCTAAAGTTGTATTGTTAGATCTGCTGGGAAGCACAACAGACCCAACAAGGACATCGAATCAAACCCCTTTCCACTAGTGCCCTACTTCTGCTCTGCATAATGCAAGCGTCGCAACATACTGCAGAACGTACTTGATCTGTATTCATTACCATTATCACCGTCAAGTCCCTCAACAGGCAACACAGCGCAATTCATCATCCAAAGCAATAAAGGGTACGGCACCCACTGAAGGCCAGAGGCTTATTCAAGCTCTCCGAGCCCTCTGAGTTTGGAGGAACCTTCTAGAACAGATGCTCCTCACTAATTATGTGTTGTAGTGCAGTACCCAAATGCCCACTGCTGCCTTCTTGCGAGAGACCTGGTCATCCATGTCTCATATGCTGTCTCCAGTTACTGGAGGGCACTCCCCTCCATCTGTGTGGGACCAGACAAGTGCCAGCGGAGGTACCGAGCCTAGCCCAACGAGTGCAGTCTGGGTTTCTCTTTAAGCCTAGGGCCCTGGGTGCAGGGAAGGGGATGGCTGTTAACATTCATGGGTAATTAGCAGATGAGATTCCCATGCAAACACTGCTGGCACCTCCTCCTCATCAACAACGTTTTTCTTGTTGTGACATTGGGTTAGTGTCATTACAGAATTTTTCCTCTGCCATCTACTCCACAAATACAGAGTGTGACAGAAAATCACAATACTGGTAATGCAGACGTGATGTTGTCTTAACATAGACTTTTTAGTATTAGTAGTGATTTGCTACTGATTGGGACTTTAAAAACAGTGCAATCAGATTCGAGCTCTAATCAATTATCACCAACACAGTCAGTCAGTAGAAATCTATTACATCCTAGCAACTGTTCCTCGGGTTTCTGGTCTACTTCTGCCTAAACTGAAAAAATTTGGTATAGGATAGTTTGGAATGATTTTCACTCAGAAATTGCTGGTAAATTTCACAAATTATTACAAAGAAATGGCAAGTAACATGTTGAATTAAACATGAAATTCAGCTGAAAGACTGTTTCAGTATTTTCTTGTTAAACATATTCCAATATTTAATTTACAAATTTTTTTTTACAGTGTTGAAATATAAAATGAATTGTGAAAAATCCAATATTGTTAGCAAAAATATATTTGAATTATATTTTGTATATTTTCACCTTAAAAGCTATAAAAAAACATTTAATTAAAAAATTTATCTAAATGCATATATTATGCAATTACTTTTTCCTTCAATTTCTCATACATAAAAATATTACTTTTTTAATTTTTTAAAAATCATACAGTATATGTAATGAAGACTCTCATATCAGTGGCCTAAACTAAGCTTTTTTTTATTATTAAAAAAACACAGCAGGCCACTACTGCTGTGTAAATAAAACTGTAAATGTAAATAAAAAAATTCTACATCTAAAAAAATAAACCACATTTATAAAAAAAACAAAAAACAAACAGAGAACATTTTTAGGTACTTCTGCTCCAAAATCCTACAAAACTTGCATGTTTCTGTTCCCCATCAACTAGCATTTTCATGTTACGAATAAATTGTCTGTAAGAAATAATTGTCAATAAGAAAACGTGTCATGTTTGGAAACGAGTCCTCCATAAAATGCTCTGGACACATCTGAATATTTGGGTTGAAGTGTTCTGGAACAGTGTTGTTAATACAACTTAACCACTGATTTCTAGTCGTGCCCATTTTTGGAAGGCCAAACAAAGTAGTTTCGCTTTCACAACGAAACACAGCGTCACACACCGCGGCCTTAAGTGAGCAGAGGCCGGGGGCTAGCGTGAGGAACGGCCGGAGGGCTAGAGTGAGCAGAGGCGGCGGATTCGACGAAGGAGCTGAATACTTCTGGTTTCTGATCTACTCCTCCCTAGAAATGTAAATTGAATTGAGTTACAAAAACAGTCCAATTTTGTCCCATTTAACAACAAAAACTGCATTATTATTGACCCTTTTAATATAAATTATATTCTACATATTTTTTGTATGTCCCTACTGGATGCAACGAATGCCTCGTTTATAATGGGTTTTCATGTTTTTGAATCATTGCTTCCGCCTGACAGGGCATCATCACAATATAAGGGGCGTAACATTTCCGTCACACGCTTGAGGTATTCGGCCAATCACAACGCATTGGATAGCTGGCCAATCAGAGCACACCTCGCTTTTTCAGACTGATGAGCTTTGTAAAAATCGACGCGTTTCAGAAAGGCGGGGCATAGAGGAGAAACAATATACAGTATGTGGAAAATAATGGGTTTTTTTCACCTTAAACCGCATAAACACATTTCATTACACCAAATACACCAAATAATGTTCTTTTTAGCAGCATCATATGACCCCTTTAATAGCTATAAATCTTTTAGCAATTTAAATAATTATCTAAATGCATATACATGTACAATTATTTTCCCTCAGTGTTTTCATACATAAAACAATACTGCTTTTTAAAATAGTTTAAACTCATATCAGTGCCCTAAACTAAGCTGTTTTGTTTTAGACAGAGCGGATTGCATTACTGTAAATAAAACTAAGCTGTTTTGTTTTAGACAGAGCGGATTGCATTACTGTAAATATAAATGAAAATAATCAAACCTGTTGAAGTGAGAATACTTTTAAGTAGTTTTTCCGCTAAATCCTACAAAACTGGGCTGTTTATTACAGTATTTTGTATATTAGCAGTTAATTTCCCTGCAATTTTATGTTATGGTGCAACTGCCGTCAGGAAGAAAATGCATTGTGTTTTGACAGATCTCCCTCTATGTGTGCTTTACTTACAGAAAGATATTTATACACAATTATTTAAACAGAAGCACACGATTCCAATTTGGCAACAAAGCAAAAGTCACACGCTAGCATCACAACGACAGCTGTAGACACCGCTGACATGGCTTTGTCAGTTCGTAGCTGCCTGCAGAATTAAAGGAACTAAACGTGTAGTGTGGTCCCACAGCTCTCTAAGAGTAGACGTCTGAATTTAAGTGCAGAGAAAGCTGCTGTTAGGCTTAACACTGCGTTCTCTGTTGAGGTTGTTAGCTCATTTAGGGATGTGGATAGTTCAAGAAAAAAGCATTTACATCCCCAGCAGCTAGTGGGCTCATATGCATACGTGTGTTTAACTGAAAAAGATAATAAGAGAAAGCATGGGGTGAGAGGAGGTCGATATGGAAAAACTGTGGACTATGTGTTCGTCGGTCTGTGTGTTCATGCATCTGTGCAAGCCTAAAGCTAATACACATGCTATCCAAGACCTCTGAAGGCACGGGTTAAATAAGGGTGGGAGGAAGTCAAAATGCCAGACCTAAAGCTGCTTACTGTAAAATGGCAGTGAAAACTCAGTGGACACAATGTCAGATGTTCTCCTTTTCAGTGTGAAGCAGTAATTTAGCAGTCAGAGGGGGTGAGAGAGTCAGCTGACAAGCTTTTGTGATGATGTTAAGAGAAATGTTGGAGCTTCTAGCTGTCTAGTGTCTGTGGTTTGTGTCTCTCTCTCTCTCTCTCTCTCTCTGTGTGTGTGTGTGTGTGTGTGTGTGAGAGAGTGTATTTAGCACTTTTCTACAAACGGGGTACAGTCTTGAAGGCTTTTGTATATTTTTAGCAGTCGTTTAGTGAAAAGATGTTTTAACCTTTAGAAAATATTGTTTGACCACTTTTGGAGATCAAATTAAATATGACAAGACCTGCTTTTTTCTATTTTCTATTCTTTTTCTATTTCTTGTGCAGTTTGCAATTTTGCTAGTCTTTGTTATTTTGTATTGTATTAAAATTAATTATTCATCAAGGACAAATATTAATTTGATTAAAAGTGACAGTAGAGGCATTTATGATGTTAAAATCACTTTCAATTTCAAAATAAATGCTGTTATTTTAAACTTTCTATTCATCAAAGAATCCTGAAGAATGTATTCATGGTTTCCACAAAAATGAAAATCAAAGCAAATCAGCATATTAGAATGATTTCTGGAGAATGTGACACTGAAGACTGGAGTAATGATGCTGAAAATTCAGCTTTTGACCCTTTAAAAAATGCACAAATGCACACAAAAAAAAAACAGGTAAAAATGTTATTACAAGGAAAATAAAAAATGTGTGATTTTATGTTATAGTTGAAATTTTGACATAGAAAAACAAAAATAGTTTTCTTTTAAACATCTAATACTGTTTATTTACAACTTTGAAAGACGTTCTGACATTTGATGTGTTTAAAAGTAGCATGTTTTAAAATTTTATGTTGTATAATCATTTTGTACCCTCTTTGTAGAAAGTGCCTTTTCCCCTGTGTGTGTGTGTGTGTGTGTGTATGAGAGAGAGAGAGAGAGAGAAAGAGAGAAGCAGCAGAAACAGAACGGCTGCCTTATTTTTGCCTCGGCTCACACTGCCTCAATTCAGCCTCGAACACATTCAGCATGACAGTGTCCCTGTACTGTCAGTTGTTAGTAAGGAATCCAGCGCAGACAGGATGTCCCGTGATTCACAATGCAAAATTGCAGGTAAACATGTTGCGTGACATAGCAACATCTGGCTGGCTGCCGTTTTGTAGAACACCTATTACAAAAAGTCAATTTTCAGATGTGCTATTCTTCTTATTCATGACCGCCTGGACTCCTAGAAGCCCCCTCATCCTTCTTTTCTTTTCTATAATGACACAATCACTCATTAAATCAGATATTTGATCACAATGTCAAATATCAACGTGATCCAAATGATGATTACTAGTATATATAGACTGTGTGTTTCACGGTACACGTGTGACATTCAGTTTATCAGGCTGAAACATATGACAGGAGCTCTATAATGAGTGGAGGCCAGGGCTGTGGAGGCCTGCAGGAAAAATGATATATGTGCCTTCAAAGTCTCAAATCTATGTGACCAGACTGGGATCCCACACTGCTGCTGTATCTAATCACATCCTGTGGGACAACATAGACAGAAGAAAAGAGTAAGTGTGTGTATGCATGTGTGTGTGTGTGTGTGTGTGTGTGTGTGAAAAGATAGAGGGAGGAAGAGTGAGGTGTTTTTTTACTGTGTGTGTCCGTATGTGGGTGTGTTTGTATGTCTTCGTGATTTTCTCAAAATGGCTGTGGCAGCAGCTTCACTCTTGCTTGGCACGATTCAGCATCGGTAACCATTTTTAATTTCCCATTAGACCCTTTGCGGAGATTGATTTGTGCTCACTACGTAACTCATTAATTAGCTGTGATGCATTTGTGACTATGAGGAAAGGCCAAATGGTGGTTTGCACAAATGTATGTGTATTCACAGCAGAACAGATGGTCACACGAAGGGAAAAAACAACAACACTTTTTTTATATCAGAGGTAGAGTGGATGTGTGTATGCCAATGGTGACCGAGACACTGAGGTACACCTTGCATCCTATTATGCAGTATCAAGACTAAATCTATGCAAAGGAATCAGTTACAACAGTATAACTGACATCTTATGTCAAAAAAAGGTCATACGTTTTACATAAGCTATATTTTGACGTAAGAAGTATATCAGAATAAACTATACATAAAATATATTAATAACTCCTTGCATGTCTATGCCAAATATATTTGCATATTTAAAGCAACGCAGATTATTGCATCACTCACTGTGTCACATAGCTACTAACCAGACTCTTGGCATAATATAGTCATTAAAACGCCACCTGTCACAACATACCTAAACCAGCGCCTCTCAACTCTCTCACTTAAAAATTTTCAAAATGGTATTTTATTATAATAATCATGTAATATACTATATGATTTTATATATTTTATATGAGAATCAGATTATATATATATATATATATATATTGGTATAAAATAAGTATAAATTGGTATATTATTATACCAATCAAAAAGACTGAGAAATGTTGGATTAAATTATATTTTATATTGATATGCCTGTATTGTTTACATCAGATTTTTTTGTGCATTTTATTCATTTTACATTTTAATCATTCAGACATTTTTGTACCTAACAAGGCAATACATTTTTTTCGATGAGTAAAACAATTAATTTGTCCACACTGAAACCGAAAAAGCAGAATGATGAAACACAATCACAGCCAATCAGAAACCGATGTTTTATATACAGTTATCAGGAGCAGAATTTTGAACCAATGAGATTTCACTGTGGGCGGGGCTACACCAAAACTGAAAGCACTGAGTGCAAATAACCAACCTTGTTGGCAAAGGTTATTTCCAATAACGCCGCCCACTGTGGCTCAGATGTTTTCAATTTGATATAAATAGAATATTATTAATATTTACATTTTGTGTGATTAGCATCTATCAGTGTTTACACTTAGTTTAAACAAGATGCTATTTGTTGCTGTTATGCTTGGTGCAAACAGTATCTACCACAATTTTTTACACTGTACAAGTGTTACAAGTGTAAATAGCTGCTGCCGAAATAGAATCCATGTGACGAAATGTCATCATCGTTGGGTGTGGTTAAAGCTGGTTAGGACAAAAATTCAGGTTTATGTTAAAGAAAAATGTACCTGAAATATATCTTCTTTTTTAAGGCGCAATGTTATATTATGCAGTTTGTAATATTTTTTTTCTTACTTTCAGCACCTACTTGTTAATTTTGGACCAACCTTGTGCATATACAGGACCCCTCACACAGTTTTTTTTCAAAACCTAGCACAACTTCACCTGAATGGAGGGTAGGAAAATGAGCTGCATGCATTACAAACCAGACCTCTTCAATGTGAGGCTCAACACCACTAACAATTATGTTGACTATTGACTTTTCTCTCCGAAGGTGTGATCAATTGCCGTGAAAGTAATGACATCGCTTGTTGTTGTGACCCGTTCAGTGAGCAGGCAATTTATTTTTGGTGACAGAGGACTCATGAGAGACGACAGGTCGTCAGAGGTTTGACAGCGATCAGAGAACAGAGAAATCTCTCGGGCCGAGCGATGAGGCTTACCTATTAGACACAATTACTTCTTCTGATTGACTTGCTGAAGTATGCTCTTCCAAGCACAGCCATTAAACGCAAGACTATTCACATATCATTGTGTAGAAAAAATAATGCAGTAAAAAATAGGTGCACCCTAAACTTTTAAGCAAAAGTTCACGCCAAAATGAGTATCACCCTCGTCCAAGATGTGAGTTTGTTTTTTGGAGAAATGTAGCATTACATCACTTGCTCACCAATGGATCCTCTGCAGTGAATGAGTGCCGTCAGAATGAGAGTCCAAACACCTGATAAAAACATCCCAAAAAGCCACATACACATAAATAAATTTATTATTAAGATGATATTTACTTCAAACCTTTTTGTGCGTTCTCTATCCGTAATATTACTTTCACCAGTGAAACCTTGGCTGAATCATGAAAGAAATCTGCATAGATGAAGCACTGTTACAAGTGGAAACTGTCCAAAACAGTTCTAAACAAATAGTATGGTGGATTTTGATGTGAGAGGACAACAGAGGATGCACTTTTTTTATGGAGGAAGCATTACGGATTATGGACAATTTGGAGGTAAAAACGTCTTAATGATGGATTTATTTCTTACAAACATGCAGCTTTTCATTTCACAAGATGTTAATAGTTGTGTGGATGACTTGTGGATTATTGTGATGTTTTTATCAGCTGTTTGGACTCTCATTCTGACGGCACCAATTCACTGCAGTGGATCCACTGGTGAGCAAGTGATGTGATGCTAAATTACTCCAAATCTGTTGAGATGAAGAAACAAACTAAACTACAAAAGAAACTACATATTGGATGGCCTGTGGTTGAGTAAATATTCAGCCAATGTTCATTTTTGGGTGAACTATTCCTTTAAATAAAAAATAAAAAAATCCTTCAAATTTTCCACAAGAAGTCGATAACAAAAATGAGAGAACATAAAAGAGATAAAAGGGAATCGTACGGCAACACGGCCTTCATGTGTGACAAGGAAACGGTTGAGTGGGCGAAAAAGACTTTTTTTTTTATTTCATCGGGAGATTGTATTTCTCCGATAACCGGCTCGGAGTAAGCGGGATAATAGATTAGATTGATGAGCACTGAGATACAGAGTTTCCTCGCTGAGAGCCGTTTAAAATGAACTCTTCTCTCTCCTTTCCCCTCTCACATCTGCGTTGGGCTGTGACACAGATGAATAGGCCGGTTGAGGACAGGGGAAAAAAGTCTCCCTTAGTTCTCATGCAGCCCCGGAGAACAGAAAACAATCCGTCTCTGTTCCCACTCCCACTGTCCCCTTTGCTCAGACAACCACTTGATACCTCCATTTTCTGTCTTTTTACTCCTTTTCCCTGTTGCCCTTAGGACACTCGTGCAGTAAAAGCAACTTTTAGAACTTTCTATTGTGATTGTGCAGTGACGTGACATTATACCATATCAGTGGCAATGCGAAATACCTTTTATTAATGTTTAATGTGTATGGCCACATCCCAACTTGCATACTATGCACTCTGAGTCAACAGAAGTAACATGGGGGCAGTAGTGGCCTAATGGTTAGAGAGTCAGACTTGTAACCCAAATGTCGCGGGCCAGAGTCTCGGTACCGGCAGGGATTGTAGGTGTAATGTACAGCTCTCTCTTCCACCCTCAATACCACAACTGACGAGAGACCCTTGAGCAAGGCACCGAACCCCCAACTGCTCCCCGAGTGCCGCCGCAGCAAAAAAAAAAAAAAGGTTGCCCACTGCTCCGGGTGTGTGTGTGTGTGTTCACAACTCACTGCTGTGTGTGTGCACTTGGATGGGTAAAATGTAGAGCACAAATTCCGAGTAACCACACTTGGCTACACGTCACTTCACGTCACTTCATTTCATTATAAATTAATTTAACTGGTAATGGGAACATACACTACTGTGCTAAAGTTTGGGTTCAGATTTTTTTTTATAAAATAATTTTTTTATAAATTAAATTGATCAAAAGTAACAGTAATGTCTTTTTCATTGTTACAAACAATTTATATTTCAAATAAATGCTGTTCATTAGAACTTTCTGTTCATTATGGAATCCTAAAAAATGTATCACATTTTGCACAAAAATATTTAGCAGCACAACAGTTTTGATAATAAACATTGATGATAATAAACTTTCTTGAGCACCAAATCAGCATAATAGAATTAAACGGAGTGATATTGAAGACTGGAGTAATAGCTTATGAAAATTCAGCTTTTACATCACAGGAATAAATAAAATTTTTATATATAATAAAATAAAAATCAGTTATTTTAAATTGTAAAAAAAATAACTTACAGACCCAAAACCTTTGAGCGGTAGTGTACATACCTTTAAGTACTATTATTAATTATTAATAAAATGCAACTAACCATATACCAGAATTAGTGTTTTTTTTTTCCCAGGGGGATTTTTCTCCTACAAAAAGGGAAAAACTACTTTCCATATTTTTAGTTGTTAATATCAAATGCGTTCTTGCATCCATTCCACATATTTTTTGTAAAAAGCTGGCCAACTTAGGTAGATGGCAACATGGACAGGTTGCATAATATCCTTAATCCATGAACGAAAAATAAAAAGCAGATAGATATGTGTTTATGCGATAAGTTATTGGCTTTCGAGATTGTGAAATGAGACATTTAGGAACCAAACACTCAAACTAAATTGTTGGGCTTGTGCAGTTTCAACATTTGATTTTGAGAACATTTTTGTTGACTTTCAATCACTACCATGAATACCAGATTGATATTGTTGTCTTTATGACAAAATCAGCTAAAAAACACTACTGAAGAGGACGGTATTAAAACAGATGTCAGTTTCAGGTCCTAAAGAATCATAATTCCAAAAGTAATAACACTCTATTTGTACAATCTCGTGTGATTTTTCATGTAGCGTTTTCATTCGTATGACATACAGGAGTGCAGTGTCCTCATCATCAGCGATTGTAAGTAATGCAGGAAAGAGCTAAACCTCACCATACAGTGTTTTTGTTTTAATTAGGTATCAGGAAAGCACAATACATGAGACTGAAGAGGACGAAAGATGGGGGCTGGCATTCATGTAGAGGGGCGAAAAAAAGGAGGTTTTGTTAATTCCATCGCTGTCTGCTTACATTTTTATCCTCATTACTCTGTGTGAGAACCCGTGAGCGCGCACCCTGTTGTATTCACGAGCTGACAGGGAATGTTTCGGGTGAGAACGCAATGGTTTGTGTGGCACTGCAGAAATTGCAGATGCTGTGGTGGTGGGTGAGAGAACGAGAAAGTGCAGGAGAGAAAGGAGAAGAGAGGAGAGCGCCACGCTCCTGGAATGCTAACGACACCTCGCCTCACCCTCCAAACGAATGTTTCAAAACAAAAAAAGAGGAGTATGCGGCACTTTGGAACACTGGCAAAGGAATTGAAATGAATGGTTTGCCCCAGAGCTCTTAAGCTTGTGACCTTCAGTGTTCTGTCATGTACTTTTCACATGAGATGGGCTTTTGAATTCTAATATTTGAGAATAAAGTATTGCACTCTCTGAATAAAAATTAGGACGGGGAAAAAATTCTGGAGTGGATGATTTATTTAAATTTTTTTTTTTTTGAAAGAGGTTGTCTTACCTTGTTGTATACTCGTGAAAAGGCATTTCCGAAAACTACAGTGTAGATTTTATACTCTTCGTTGCAGGATGCTGTATCCACAAACACAGGAATGCTGATCCTACACGTAAAAATACTCACCCTAATGTGAAGCTTTCCTGCGTTTTTGGGCTTTTCAGTGCGCAAAGTAATTTAATTTTATTTAAATTTGAATATCCATTTTATTATGACCTCAAATTTAGATTGTCATGAACTGGTTGTTTGTCCATTATTATTATTCTCATAGCTGATTATTCTAGTTAAGCCTTTCTTTTATATTTACTCGTTCATTAGGAATCTATGTCTCTCAGAATGTCTCACGTTAGCCGTTTTACACGGACCTTACGGTCACAAACTCGCCAGTCTGATTATAGCCAGAGGTTATGACTAATACTATTTAATAGGTCACCAGGTATTCAGAACAGAGCAACATAAAAATAAGAAAAAGCAGCTATACAATTATAGGCAGGGGCGGATTTAGTGATATATGAAAAGCATTTTAGGGGGCCCTTGGCTTTTGGGGGCCCAATTCGGTCGCCTACCTTTGCCTAATGGGTAAGTCCGCCCCTGATTATAGGACAAAGTTTTACATATAGGCTATGCCATTATAATTAGTGTTTTATTTTTTAATTGTACGGAATTATAAAATAAAACGCAAATTATAATCGGG
>NW_015646846.1:2149273-2150174 GCF_001515625.1 Sinocyclocheilus rhinocerous | reverse complement strand
AGGTTGATCTAGGAAAATGTGTGAAAATGTATAGGGCCCCATTCCAATATTTCGCCTGGGGCCCCCAATTCACTAAATCCGCCCCTGGGTCACCCCCATGCTTACCATTGTTTATAGTAGTTCTGTTTAGCCTACAGTCACCTATGTACAAATTAGTTCAAGCTCAAACAATAATCAAAGGTTATGCTAGTACTATTTATCTAGTCCACGATAGTTATATAACTATGTACAACTTGACTAAAGCTGAGACAATAATCAGAGGTTATGCCAGTACTATGAAATGTTAATAATTTAATAGTATTGTTATCTAGCCCCAGATAGTTAAAAATCTCTCTCTCTCTCTCTCTCTACAGTGACAGTTAATTGTGACCATGGCTGTCAAGCTCCAAAAAGAGTATAAAAACTCCATAAGTAATCTAATCATAGTTAATTCAACTCAGCTATACTCCAAGTTTTCTGAAGTCATGCATCAGCTTTATAAGAGAAACAGACCAGAACTAAGGGTTGTTATTCTGACTACAACAATTGCATGTTGAAAGCATTTGATGCTAAACGCCTTTGATTCTCATGACTAAATATCAGTGGTGCCATATTTCAGTTATAATTTTCATAGGATAATGTATGTTTTCAATTTTGGGGGGTAATATTGTGTAAAATATTTATTTATTTCTAATCTATGTTTTGTCTCCATTTGATTTATTATATTTCATTATATATCAAAAATCTGACATCACATCAAAAATCTAGGATTAAAAAAGTTTTGAAACAATATTTTTGAAAGAAGTCTCCATATACTCACCAAGGCTACATTTCTTTGATCAAAATTACAGTAAAACAGGAATATTGTGAAATATTATTACAACTAAAAATAACAGTTTTATATTTGAATATTTTTTTAAAT
>NW_015646846.1:2129886-2149216 GCF_001515625.1 Sinocyclocheilus rhinocerous | reverse complement strand
TAAATGTGAACATAATTATATATATATATATATATATATATATATATACCAAACGTTTGAATGGTAATGTTAAATGACTAAAAGTAAAAGTAAAGTAAAGTAATGTCTTCAGAGCACTTGGAATATAGTACAAATTCAAGTGGACACATTTTACAGTGCTTTTCTTTGTCATTTTCAAGCTTGACATACTTTTTATTATATGGAAAACAGTGACCACTGGATTCTTCAACCTTCCAAACAAGAATTAACGTCACATGGGTTTGGAACAATGCGAGGGTGAGTAAATGCTTGCATCCCTTTGACCATCTGACTGGCCCACAAAAAAGCAGCACCACCGCAGGATGCCACTGGCTCTATACCTGCCAAGGGATGAGACGATCTACAGGTCTTCAAGCTGTCAACGCAGCAGCGCACAATAAAGTCACAGAAAGCATCTACCTCCTGAAGAACTGTCAATACATCATGCACACATGCCCAGACGCACCCTGCCCAAGGGGATGGCCACAGCACTATACCCAGCTGTCACCTCTCCACCATTAATCCACTGCTATGGCCGACAAAATCCATCTCCCTCTAGCAGGGGTTTGACAGAGGGTAAAAACGCCACTGAGATAGCCAGGTTCGGATCAATCGCTTCGATCCCAGCTCCTATGCCAAGACCCATTCATCAGCCTCTGGTTGTTATTGTTTGTTTCTTGCTTTCCTCAACAACCTGTCTCTGGAGTTTTAGAAGCAGCAGGTTCAGGGTAGGGAGCAGGGATGTGAAAAACTGTGGCATGGAGTCAAGAACTCAAGCCCTCGAGCTTTCACTTCCTTAGATGTCTTTTAAGGGATGTTTGAGAGATGAGAGAGAAGGGAATTACCAGAGTTGTGTATAGCGGTCGACAGGTATGGGTTTGTCGATGGTTGATGCTGATGTCTTGAGAGCAGGTTGGTGCAAATGTGTTTCTTTGAATAGTGATCTAGAAAAAAAGCCAAGAATATATGTCCATTTTGTTTTATAACTTCTCTTTTCAAAATCCTGAAACTTGCTGTTTGTTTCCAGGCTTACAGTAAAGACATTTATGTATGTATGTATGTATGAATGTTTGTATAATATCAGACTTTTGTACTCAACTGTCAAATATATATGAATCTAATATAATTTAGTAACAGTAAAGGGTTTGCATTTATTTGATTAAAAAACACTAGTATTTTGAAATATCATTTAATTTAAAAATAACTTTTTCTGTTTTAATATTTTTCAAACAATAATTGAAATTGTAAATTGAAGTAATTTATTCCTGTGATGTCAAAGCATCTCATGATCCTTAAGAAATCATTCAAATATGATTAAAAAAGGTCATTAAAATTTGATTTAAGCCTGTTAACATATACACTGTTTCAATGTTTTGGGTTAGTACATGTTTAAAATGTTTTTGAAAGTTGTTTCTTATGCTTACCAATGGTGCATTTAGTTGATAAAAACAAAACAGTAATATTGTGAAATATTATTTCAACTGTTTTCTATTTTAACGTAATTTTATTTAAAATTTTAATTTTACATAATTACATTTTAATTGTGCTGCTTAATATTTTTGGAAGCCGTAAAACTTTCTTTGATGAATGGAAAGTTCAAAAGAAACTTTTAATTTGAAATATAAATAATTTGTGTTATAAATTTATAATAAATGAATAACGCTATAAAAGGCTGTACTTTTAACTTTTGATAAATTTTTTTAAAAATCCTCTTGACCCTGAATTTTGAATGGCAGTGTGTATATATCAGAAATTGTAACTAATACCAGAGGGAACTTTGGCAGAGAAAAAGATCAAAAACCCTCAGTGTTGCCCTCAAGAATGTGTTAGTTTGATTTCACAGCTGAACCCTCACATGTACTGTATTCTCTCTGCAGATGAAGTGTTTGGTTGCGCTTGTGTGGACTGTTGTGTGGGCTTCAACAGGATCATTCTTTGCTGTTTTCCTCTTCCTGATCTGAGCTCCTTGTGTGCTGCAGTCTTGGCAATTGGAAGCAGAGCTGATGAGAGCTGAAGAGAGCTGAAGCCTTGGCGGAAGTCTTTGGCAGCGGATTGTATGCTGGGGATCATCTGACGTGCCAATTCAGTGCTGAACAATGAACTAACGTAGCCACTGTGAACAAGGTGAACATTACTTATGGTTAATGAGGAATTGAAAAACAAATGCTGCACAAAAAGTGATTTGTGTATTGCGTCTGTTCAGAGTTTAGCCAACCTGAAAAACGTCTTAAGTGTTTGAGAACGCCTAAAGAGGGCTGATTTCTCCCAGGATATACTGTTGAAGTCACTTGAAGATAACGATAATGGCTAGGGCTGTCAATCAATAAAAAATTTGGTAAATTTAAAACCATATTCCATTTGTTAACATTCATGCATTAGGTATCATGAACTAATAACGAACACCGATAATGAAAATTTACTGAAATTTTACCCACCCTCAGGCCATCCGAGATGTAAATGAGTTTGTTTTGTCATTGGAACAGATTTGGAGTAATTTAGCATTACATCACTTGCTCACCAATGGATCCTCTGCAGTGAATGGGTGCCGTCAGAATGAGAGTCCAAACAGCTGATAAAAACATCACAGTAATCCTCATGTAATTCATATGACTCCAGTCCATCAATTAATGTCTTGCGAGGTGAAAAGCTGCATGTTTGTAAGAAGTAAATTTATCAATAACACGTTTTTACCCCCAGACTGCTACTTCTAGCCAAAATACTGGTCCATAATCCATAATAACACTTCCTCCAGTGAAAAAGTCCATTCCTTGTTGTCTACTCACATAAAAATTTGTTTAGAACTGTTTTGGACTGTTTTCACTTGTAAACGGTGCTTGATCCGTGCATATTTCTCTCCTGATTCAGATGGAGAAAGCAATGCGGATAGAGGACACGCAAACAATGGTTTGAAATTTAAAATGTCTTGAGGAATTTGTTTATTACAAACACACAGATTTTTGCCTGACAAGATCATTGTGGATTATTGTGATTTTGTGATTTTTGTGTCTCATTCTGACGGCACCCATTCACTGCAGAGGATCCATTGACGAGAAAGTGATGTAATGCTCAATTTCTCAAAATCTGCTCTTTGTTAGTTGCTGAAATAACATAATCTAATGCATTAAAAATGTTAACAAATTGACCGTTATTGAATACCCATATTTTTTATTTAATTGCATTATTATTTTTATCGTATTGAGTTGATAGTCCTAGGAAAGACATAAAGATCTAGAATTTAAAACATTTAAAAAAATATATTATCTTATCCATACCCTTTTTTAAAAAAAAAATCACTAACATCAGAAGACATTTGCTAGCCAAGTCTATCTGCCTGTGTGTGATTTTAAACCGTAACTTTTCTAAACCTCATTCAAACACCAGAAAAAAGAGAATATTACAGATAAGAAAAGAAAATAGAGTATATGTCCTAGATAAGAGTGATGATTTTGCTTTGATGTGAATGTGGGTGCTGGTGATAAGTGAACAATGACGTCTGGTCACACAGGCCAGAGGAAATACAGTCAGGCAGTAGGATGCACATGTCAGAGAGAAGTTTCCTTTTCTCCTGTTCATTTATATGCTAAGTGTGTTCCTCAGGGCTTCCGTCTCCCCTTTTTAATTTTACTTATCTTTTTTAAAATCAATTTTTCTTTTATCTCAGAAGTTATTTGAATGCTGCTATGTCTTATTTCTTCCTCAGCAAGAATGCATGGGATATCAATTATTCAATGGAGGCAGAGATCAGCAAAATATGCTTTACACCTTGGACAAGTAGTGTAGAACGACTGAGGTGTTCCCTGTCTGTGTTTATCGCTCTCTTCCAAAACCTGAGCTACCTAGAGGGCTTTTAAAGTAATGGTTCAGTCAAAAAATGAAAATTCCATCCTTTATTTACTCCAACCTTGTTATAGTTTTCCATGAGCGTTGCTAAATATTGCTTCAAGTAGGTTTATAATTAGTCGACAAGTCAATAATAAAATGGAGAACGAAGAAAATTGAATAAACAGTGCATGTTTTCAGCCAACAGAAATATCACGTATTCAGGTTAAACATTTAGAAATCAAAAAAAATTATGGTAAAAAAATTATTAGAATAATCTTTAATGCATGATACATTTTTGACATCCCTCCTATTAAAAATTTATTATTTTTTATTTCTGTATGCTTTGTATTTTTATGCCTATTAGAATCAGTGTTGTTGTTAACAAAAACTAATTATATATATTTTTTTATCATTGAAATAAAGCTAAATATAAAATATTACTTGAAAATGTACACTTGAAAAGCTGTGGGAACTTGGTGTAAAGAAAGTTAAAGAGATCTTGTAATGGCGGCTTTCTTTCTTTTATGTTTTACTCTCTGTCAAGAAAGATAGCTCTTTGAAGTCTCCTCTACAATTAGTCTCATATTATGAGACTTTATTGGTTATTTTCTCCGTTTGTTTGATGGAGGTTTTGCGGAGGTCTAATCACTCTTAATGACAGTACACAGGGGGCTAATATTGCAGGCCTCAGGGATGTGGAGGCTTCTCTAGAAAGCTCTCATCAGCCAATAGGCTAATTCCCTTTTTTGTTCTCTCTCTTTTATTCTCTCTGGACATCTCCCCAATCAGCATTATTTATTTAGCTCATTTCATTTCATTTCATTTATTTATCATGACATATGCTCATCTCTGCAGCGATGGAATCAATTTCATGAATAATCCTGTCTTTCCTGTTTTTGCCTGTCTCTCAAAGCCTGCACACACACAGACCTGGCTTTATATATGTGTATGAATATACGCACACATCAACATACGGCCATTAGACATGCCATTTTGCCACAGTGACAGCAGTTTCCTGTCGTGAAATATGCTATACTTCTCAAGCTTCTGTAACAGCACTTTTGCAATTATTATGCATGCTGCTTTATGAACATAAATTAATTGAGAGATTACATGGAATATTTGTACTTTAAAAATATAATTTGTCCACTTAAAAATATGCATGATATCCACATTAAAAACGGCATTATTTAAAGTAAAAAAAACGTGTTAATTATCTGTGTAAAACTTCTGTGATGCTTGTGTGTTTTAAACGGTTTGCTATTGCTAGCTTGTTCTAAATGGTTACTATGCTGTTCTAAATGGTTGCTTGGGTGTGTTAAGTGTTTGCTGGGGTGCTCTAAAAGGTTGCACGGGTGATGTAAGTGGCTGCTAAGGTGTTGCTAGGTTGTGCTAAATAGTGCTAAATGGTTGCTAGGGTTACTAGGGTGTTCTAATTGATCACTAGGGTGTACTATGTGTTTGCTATGGTGTTGCAAGTGGTTGCAAGTGTGTTTTGAGTGTTTGCTAGGGTGCTGTAAGTGGAAACTAGGGTGTTGTAAGTGGTTGCCAAGGTGTTGCTAGGTTGTTCTAAATAGTTTTAAATGTTCTAAATTGGGTGCTAGTTTGTTGTAAATGGTTACTAATTGTGCTCTTAGTGGTCGCAAGGCGTATGTACGTGGCTGCTAAGGTGTTGCTAGGTTGTTATAAATGGTTACTAGGGTGTTTCTAGCATGTTCTATGTGGCTTCTAGGATGTTCTGAGAAATTGTTAGGTGTAGTTGCTTGGGTGTTCTTAGGTGTTTGCTTACTGGCCCCATCAAAATATTTTAGATATTGCTAGATTTCCTAGATATTGCATGGTTCCATCTTTAATATAAATATTTTTTTCCCTTTTTACTCATATTGTCATCTCTTTGTCATCTCTTGTCATTGTCATCTCTTTTCACCTCTTTGAAAAGTACACACACCTCTCCTCAATAAGCAGCACAATTTGAGATATCACTTCAACTGTCCATACATGTAAAGAAAGAGTTACATTAGACCAAGGCACCCAGAGTGACTTCCAGTCAGACAGGGTTTGAACCGCACACTTCATTAGAGCTACACTGACAAACAGCTCTGTCTGTCAAAGCTCGGGGCAAGCTTATTAAAGTGAGAGAGTCCTGCAATGACAATCAGAATGAAGTGTATAAAAACTCTAATAACTCTGAAATGACAGCTGAGCTCGTGAATAAGATTCAACTGAGTGTTCGTAACAAGTGCGCTTGACTTCTTACAACAGTGGTTCACAGTACGGCTCAAATTAAGACAGGCCTAGAGCTGTGAAATGGAGATCTCGCTCCAACACAAAGATCTCGTACACAAGGTTTTGTTATGCAGTGGTGGAAGAGATGGAGTGATCTCACTGACCCCAGAGCACTTGCAGGAAGGAGACTAACACTTCCTCTGAGGTGAATACAGATCAGACCGTCATGAATCCAGGGCCTGTCTACAAATCCAAAACCAGACAACCTCACTCTGGCTTGAGACGTGTCACAATGTTCTCATTCACCGGCTTTGTTGTCGCTCTCTATCTCTCTCTGACTGCTATCATTTCCATGAAAATAGATTACAATCACTGTCAAACCATGGTGCAGCATCTTTTATTTTGAAGTTTTTCTGTGTTTGGGATTAAGTGGAACCATCTTCTGCTGGCTGCATGTGTATGTATCCACACATAACGGGAAATAAATGGTATTAAATTCTACATTACATTCAATATGATATGTACAAAGAGGAAATGTTAAGATGTAAATGAAGCAGATGATAAATACTAGTACTATTATACATTTTGTATACACATTTTATTGGTCCAATTCAATTACCTAATTGAATATGAATTGAATTATATATATTTTGTCAGGTATTTGTTTTCCATTTGTCTGACTCATTCAGTGCTGATGGAAACAGTGATGTTATTTTGGGCAATTTAGCCTTTCTATCTATTTCTTCTCTGCATTTTGCCTTCCTTTTGATAGTTTCTTTTCATTTTTCTGGAGTCTGACATTTAGAAAGTTGTGGCGGGTTCTACAGCAGACTACCCTGAAGGCGAGATATTTAAATTCACCATGAAACAGTGTTCGCAACCCATTTTACTATGGTAAATGGGACATATTTCTATGTCAGGCAGTTGAATACTCCAGCGAGTGTCATGGTGGACGCTCAAATCCACTATATTTTTAAAAAATAATACTGTTTTTGTGTCACGGAATGTAGTTTTAGTTTTTTTTTTTTGTTAGGTTTTTTAGGCGAGAATGTACTTGTTTAGTCTTCATATATGCGGTTTGTTAATAAAGATAACGTTTATTTGAAAATCTGGTTCAACATTTTCGGAGATGTGAGTTCCAGGGCATTAGCGGCCGTTCAGCGCTCATGAACCCGCCGAGAGCAGCCTCACCTCTGCCAGATCTTCAGGAATTTGCCGCTCTGATGTCTCAATAGAGGTTAAACATGAGATATAATTTGTTTTGGGTAAATCTAACGGGCAGTCTTTGGTCTCATTACTAATCGATTATTTGTTCCAGAGCATATAGTTTTGGCTGACAACAAAATCTCGTCACGTAACTTATGTGATGTTTATGTAACTTCAATGCTGTATTCAATGCTGTATATTAGAGCGCTGCCTTTTGACTGAATTGCCATGCAACTTTTATGATGGCTATTGTTGTTGTTTATTAAATATTTTTATTCAATAAATAATTGTACAAGTAATAGTAGTATTTAGTATTGGGGAACTGTGTGTGTTCGTGATGGTGGTTTTAATTACATTGTTTCCGACATTAGATGGCGACAAGAGACTTTTATGAGTCAGTCAGTAAAGACTTTTATATTGAAAGAGACTGAAACAGAGAAGTTATTTTTACTTTCAACAACAGCTTTTAAGACGCAGCCAACAAATGCAGTGAGCAGCGCTGTCATCGGAAATCACCTTTAACAGATGAAAGGATAGCACGACAAAGATATCGCTTTCCTCAGCAGACATTTAAACTAATATTTTATTGTGAATATGAGATTGAGCTGAAGAATGAATGCTGTATCAGATGCAGGTAAGTTAATCACACTCGCTCAGTCCATCTCTCTCATAATACTCTACATAATACAGTGAACTTTTAATACAGTAATACAATAAGCTTTTAATGAAGCAACTCAGCGTTCCTTCGTTACTAGTAGGGATGGGCGATACCCCTTATTTTGTTTTCGATACGATACCGATATTTTTCAAGGCAGTATCGTCGATATCAATACCGATTCGATACTTCTGCACTAAACTTTTAAATTATGAAATTTATTAAATTATTAAATTACTAAGAGTAACATGGGTAATGAAAACCACTTAACTTGGTTTAAAACGCATTTTAACCCGTTTAATCCCAAATTTTTCCCAGACTTGAAAATGTCCAAATGATGTGTCATTAGTAACCCTTTGAAATAATCAAAAATTTTTTTTTTTTTTTGAAAAGTGTGTGAATAATTTTATTTTATAAAACCACTGGTAAATAAAACGCACCTTAGTATCGATATTTTTTGTTTGAGTATCGATACTTTCGATACTCGCGTCAGTATCGATATATCGATACTTCGGATCGATACGCCCATCCCTAGTTACTAGTTCTAAACAGTCTATGGTTCTAAAGTAACGCTTTCGAATTAACAACGGAGGCTTGAGCTCATCTGTTTAACTCAAACTGAGATTTGAATCTGTGGCGGAAGGAAATAGTTCCGAACAAAAGGGTTTTTAAAGACGCTTCGTTGTTGATTTTCTTAAGTAGGCCTATTTACACATTCGTGCCGTCGAACTGTTACAGTTACTGTTACTGTCGAACGTTATAAACGTAATATCACACTCGTATCCGTGAGATGTGGCGGTATATCGGCACTCTGTGATTACTCATAATTTAATTTGCTCATATTATTGTATTGTATTACATTATATTTGGTTCAGGAATACATGTTTGGTCAATTTTGGTGTTATATTGACTTTTGGACCAACAAAATACGATAGTCACCTAAATGACAGGGAAGCATGTTTCATTGTAAAGTATCAGAACGAAAGAAACTAAGAGAGACAGACAAACTAAACCATAATTTCATCAGAATGCTATGACCCATGCACCAGTGTCTCACTCTATATTCTCTTTGTAAGTAGAATACTTGACTTTACATACAACAGTAGCATTTATTATTACAGTGAACACCTCGCTCTCTCTCTGTGTGTGTGTGTGTCTGTGTGTGTGTGGATGCAGCCAAGCAGAGAGGGATTCCACCTGACCCCAAACACAGGAAAACTTCAAAATAAAACATGCTGTCACTATGGATGGAGAGTGATTGTAATACATTTTTATAGAAACATTAGAAACAAATATGCACAGAGGAGGAGACAGAGGGATAGAGAGCAACAAAAAAGCAGGTGCACTTTATGAATTATGCATTTCGCTGATAGAATGCCAACCTCCTTGAAATTCAAAAGTGGGGCAAAAATGTGTGATTTTGGTAATTGCTTTTGGTTTTTAATTATCCAATGCTAACTGGACTTAATCATTTTTAGGGTTAAAAATCCAAAATGCATTAAGAAGCCAAGCTTACAAATGTATTAAGGTCATGAAATTAGTTACCAAAATATTAAACTAAATGGCATTTATTTTTAAGAAAGATAGCACACACACATTTTTCGAGCAATAACTTTGTTAGGTTGTAAATTATACACTAAATTTGCATTTCCCCAAAGAAATAACAGTCCAGCAAAAAGAATTACACTTCACATTGGTTAATACCAAAAAAATATTGTGTATATATATTAAATATTTTTACACATATATTATTCTGTATATGCATACACAGTAGCTGTGTAAAGTTTGGAACAATTAAGTTTTTTTTATGTTTTTGAAAGAAGTCTCTTATGCTCACCAAGTCTGCATTCAAATACAATAAAACAGTAATGTTTTTAAATATTATTATAATCTTTACTAACTGTTTGCAATGTTAAGTCTTCAGTGTCACATGATCCTTTAGAAATTATTCTAATATGCTGATGTGGTGCTCAAGAAACATCAATGTTGACAGTTGTTTCCAAAGGATCATGTGACACTGAAGACTGGAGTTATGCCTGCTGAAAATTCAGCTTTGGCATTACAGGAATAAATATTAAAATATATTCAAATAGAAACCATCTTAAATTGTAATAATATTTTACAATATTACTGTTTTTATTAATTTTTTTTTTTAATGCAGCCTTGGTGAGCAAAAAATTACTTCTTTCAAAAACATTAAAAATCTTATCCTAAACTTTTGATGCTAGTTTATGCACTTGATGTATCAAAATGGTTTAGAAAAGTGAAGTTAGTTTTAAGAAAAATTCTAGCAGCATTTGCAGATACTGCTTGGTTAGGTTATTCTCAGTGAAGGAAATTCATACATTTTTAAGTGTAGTTTAAGCACCCAAAACTTACACAAACACACATGGTTCTTGGCACAGTTTGCAGCCAGACTGATCTTTCTGTGACACGGGGAACGATCCCATGCAAATCCGCATGCCTCGGGCCCTTGGCTCACTGGCTCTCCAGTCAGTGTCACTGCGATTGAGACGTCCCTCAGCACTACGCAGTCATAACACTCCTCATAAATGTCAAGAGGGAACCTTTGAGCTGGGGCTGTATATAACAGCAGATAAATCGTTAGAGTGGTAGATGTTATATAGATGTGACAAAAGCATTATTGCAGTGTCCCTGGATCTATCTATAATTCATCTGAGGAGAAAGTGACTGTCAGTGTGTTTGTGTGTGTGTGTGTGTGTGTGTGTGTGTATAAGAGAGAGAGAGAGAGAGAGAGAGAGAGAGAGAGAAAGAGACAGAGAAGGAGAGAGAAGTAGAGAGGGTCTATAAATGACAGGTGTCGTTTTATTTGCACTTGTAATTGACCTATACTTTAACTCTATTATGAATCAGTAATGTAATACAGACATTTTTTTTACAGAAACAAATGCATAAGAATGAAGAATAAATACTGTAATGTGGTGCAATGATATTTACTAGTTATTAGCCATTTTAAGCCATTTTTGCACTGAAAACAACAACATGCAAATCTGAAACAGTTTATTAAAAAAAAAATGTTTATACTTTTGTGTCATTTATTATACAATACTTTTGTGTCATTTATTAAATGCCACACCAATTCCTAGTAATGCTACTAAAGTTTATTTATAAATGTAATTGCAATGATGCAATTATAAGTGTACATTAATTCCAATCTTAGCTGTACTGTGCTGAGGTTGAGCTAATATCAAGATTTAGGCTTGGATATGTAGCAATATATTACTGTTGTTACTGCAATGCCACATATTTAAGATTGTAAGTAACAGTTTAAGAATTGTCCATTGAGAAGTTCATGATTCATACATATATAAATATGTAACACTAATTTGAATAGTGGGAAGGCATGTCTCTCTGTGGTGACCTCTTCAAGGAATAGTTTGCGCACTTAACCTTGGGCCATACAAGATGTTGATGAGTTTGTTTCTTCATCAGAACAGATTTGGAGAAATTTAGCATTACATCACTTGCTCACCAATGGATCCTCTGCAGTGGGGTGCCGTGAGAATGAGAGTTCAAACAGCTGATAAAAACCTCCCAATAATCCATGAGTAATCCACATGACTCCATGTCCAGCAATTAATGTCTTGTTAAGTGAAAAGTTGCATGTTTATAAGAAACAAATCTATCATTAATGTCTATGGTGGCTGTGATCTTGGTGTTTTGCCCTGAGATGGGAAAATATGATTTCTTCAGTAAGTTCAGCAGTAACCCATTTAAATGAAATGATTTAAAGGAAAAACCCTGAGTTTCCTTAGAATGACCCGCATAAAGACTTACTATGCATCTATAATATGGTTTCAGAATATTTTCTGAAATGTGAGCTTAAGGCCCTGCATACTCAACCACAAGCACACATAAACTGTGTCAGAAACCCTTGCTGCATTGTAGTTTTATTTTTGTTTGTCAATTTGTTTAATAGGGACCGTGACCAATTCGGCAGTTGCACAGGAGTTATGCAGATAGCTAATTTACATGTGTATTCCCCCGACAGGAAGCACATTAAAATACATCACAACAGAGTTCAATGAAGAGCAAATAGCTCATGCCAAACCACAGCAGATTCAAAATGCAATTAATGTAATGCAGGTAAAAAGGAAAGGGGAAATACAGTAACATTTGTTCATGATGAACGATGTCAAAGGAAGACTAATTCAACTCTGTTTGTCTACAGGTTATTGTCTAAAACTGCACTGATGATTACTTACTGATGACGTTTGCATACCAGCATACTACTTAAACTGTTCCTGCCATAGAAAGATATAGTTAAAATAGTATAAGTAGTATGCAGTTTGAGAGTGTAGGTTTTTCTACACTGTTCAAAAATAAAAGTTCCAAAAGCGGTGCCATAGAAGGGCTCTTTTGGGCATACTTTGGGCTCCTCAAAGAACCTTTCAGTGAACAGTTCTTGAGAAGACCAGTTCTCCTTTATGTAAACAACACTTCAATAATCTAAAGAACCCGTTTCCACTATAAAGAATCATTTGTCCAATGAAAAAGGTTTCAAGAATGCTAAATGTTCTTCAGATCCCAATAGAGAACCTTTATTTTTGAGAGTGATATCATTGTCTTTGTGGAGAGATAAGCATTTTTAAAACGAGTTTTGCTCTAGACTTTCTTTCTCTCAGTACTTTTTCAATGCTGTTTTGAGACTTTCATTTCTTGCAGTTTAAATGATCTTAGTGTTTCATAGAAGAAAGGAAGTCATCTAGAAACTATCCCTTCAATGATTCAATTTACTAAGTTGTTTGTCAGTGATAATAAACTGCTTACAATCATTCTTAGAATTGTTAATAATAAACTCTTTATTAAGCATTGGTGTCTTTGTCGCCGTTTCATAAAAGCAATAAACCACTTCAGTTGTTTTAGGCCTCTTGAGAGTTTTAGGAACATCTCTTATTAGATTATGTAATTGGTACAGTAAGTCATTGTCATATCTCAATATGATGCATCTTTTTACATCTCTAGCTAGTATCTAATGAACAGCATGAAGATCTAACAGTAACAGTTAGTTTTCTATCCATATATAATGAAAGCCCAGTGTGACATTCATTTAAGATCAATAACCCTTTCAAATGCTCAATCTGGCAACCCAGCTGTCAAACGTATGGAGCTCTGAGTATGATAATCGGTATGATCTACATGAGATGGAAAGGAACCCTATGAGATAGACAAGATCCCTGCTATATGCGAATGTATCATTAACATTTGGTGAAATCAGGGGTTGCGTTTTACAGTGAAAACTGCAGTGGCAAATGCAAAACATGCCCTAAAGAGGTTACTATGCCCTTTCTCATAATAGTATGGCTCCTGTCTCCCCTCTCTGCCCCTCTCCACAGATGTTGTGATAACGCTGTTGTTGTGTTCGAAGCTTTAGGACTGCCAGGGTCCCTACATTTGAATGAGATAAAGAAAAGAGCCTCCAGGGCTTTCCATTCAAAGGTTTCTCTTTTCCAACGAATTTGTTTCAGCTTGGCATAAAGCACTGTGTGGTGGCCATGCACACAATAAGATTAATTTGTGCTACTATAGGCTTGTCCAATAAAGTAACATATAATAATAAAAGTGAGGACTGGAAAATAATAATTGCATTGGAAAAGGTTGAGGCCACGTTATTGCACCATTTATCTACAGTATGCTAAATGTTAATATTAGGGGCCATCAATCGATACAAAATTTAAAAAACAAATTACTTGATATTCCGACTGATTAATCAAATTAATCAAAATTAATTGCATATATCAATATTTGCTGAGGCAAGACGTTACAGGCCTACAGGCCTACATTTAGCAACCTCGGCTCGTACTGGCACAGTGCTGATATGGTGCTGGTTTAGCTGGTAGACCAGCATAGTCATGCTGTTCTCAAGCAAAATGATGGTGAAGCTGGTTCACAAGCAGGGTCTTGTAGGCATGAGTGTGAGTAGGCCAGTTGTCTGTATGCAAGCAGTGTGTTTGGGAACAAGCATAGTTTTTATTTGCATATTTCAATAATTAACATATCCATATAAGATTATATACATTGCATTTTAAACGTGATTTATTGTAATTAAATTATTTTGCTCCCTCTGTTGACAGCAGGGTCATCCGACGTGACGTCGAGAGTGACCGACTGAAAGGGAACTGAGAATTATATTTGTTTTAGATATATTATATTATTAATCAATGTTACCTGATTTTTTTAATAACAAGGAAAAACTGGTGAAAAGTTTCAAAGGCTCTTTTCTTCAATTTCAAAGAATCTGTACACAATCATTTAAAATAATTTAAAAAGAGCTTGTGTACATTGCAAAACAAAAACAGTTAGAGATATGAAAACAAAGAAAAATGCCAAATTACATAATCATAATCATGACATTTCACAATTGACAGCTGCTGTTTTTAAAGATTTTAATGCTAATTAGAGAACTTGTAAGTCAAAATCCAGCTGTCAGGAGCATGAAATATTGTAGACAATAGTGATTATATGCACTTTCATCAATTGCTGAAAGAAAATTAATTCAACCAAAGTCAAAAGCCAAGTGAACCTAAAGTGCGTTAATCACCAACACTAATAACTATTGTGATGATTTATTAGACTTCAACAACTTGTATACATGTATGGGATGATACAAAATAAATAAAGCCAAAATAAGTAAACATTGTGATGATGTTTTAGGTGTGGTTTAAGCATCCTCTGTTGAGACATCATTGATTTCAGTCATCAAATGTAGTGAATCTACTTTATTCCACTAACTGCAACACTGCTTCAGTCTTTTACTCTCTTTAGATTGGGACCATATGAAAACTGAGCAGTGTTCATTTAACACTGAGGATTTTGCTGTGCAAATAAGCATCATGTGTTTTTCTTTATTAAATAATTTATTACAATTAATTGGATAATTAGTCTTTATTAGTAATAATTAGTCATTGTTACTATGAACACAAACTAAGAAATGTGATATGTAACACATATGTGAGTTATGTTGTGGTTTTGCTGGGATCATACCAGCACCCAAAAGATAACACCAGCAGCACAAGCTGGTCCCAGCATGCCTTATGCAGGTCCACCAGCACATGTACTTACCATGCTGGGAAAACGCAACCATCATCCCAAAACAAACCTTATGCTGCTGACCAGCAATTATGGATTTTTCAGCAGGGATGATTTGTAAACTAATACATTTTCACTTGCAATGCAAACCAGTCGGGTATGAGTCCCATGAAATATGAGTCATGATAAAAGAGCACAAAGACTCATAGAAGCAAGTCAAAAAGGCATGGTTGCTTCAGCAAATATGTTTGCTTTTGTTAACACTATTGGTTAGGTTTAGGGTCAGGTTTAGTGTAGGTGGTACTTTATTTTTAAACGCGATAGAGCATTAATCTTTTAGCGCCACTCACCAGACATTTCATTCCTGAACTGCTGCGATATAGATATAAAAAACTGTTGCCACATCTACATTCATCTGTTTCAGGGAAAATTGAAATCACTTTTAGCATCACACTGGACATTTCACTTTGAAAGTGTCAAGAAACATACAAGAAGCAGTGTGATATCATTTTGCACATTTTTCCAATAAGTCTTGGTTAACATTTAGTTGAAACTGCAAGCTTAAATTGCTCCGACTGTAGGAAAATGACTTTTTCCTGAATTCCTGTTATTAATCACACTATATTAACATGTTCGAATGATTCCTGCCTAATATTAATAATACTATGCTAATTATATTGCTCTGTTGGTTAAAGATGTTAAAAACACCTGTAATAGATCAGTTATAGACCTGCTTCACTGCATTCCCTTGCTCAAATTGATATGCAGCTCCTTAGAAAAAGATTTAGGTTTAGCATGTTAGCATAAATTAATGATGATAGACATGTTTGGTTATTGTATGTTGTACATAAATGAACAGAAATCTGTATGGAAACTTAAAGCAAGATGACTTGCATGTTAGGTAATGGAGCATGATTAGCATAGGCATCCTGACATTAGCTTTGATTGAGAAGCTAAAAGACTAGAAACATCTCAGTCCTCTCATGCATAATTCCTGCTGCTGCTTTTCATGAAGTATGTTTTCCTTTCTGTTTATGTTTCTAAATGTAGCTCTGTGAAGTGATTGCATGATTGTATTCAGCCTTTGGCAACATAGAATATTAAAGCTAGTCGCTAGTTTCACTTATATTGAGTTTGTGGTTGTAGGCTATCTGATGCCAGGACAATAACTTTATTATTTGATTATGGAGCATTATGCATTGTTCATTTGAATAATCTGACGATGTACAGCCCTTGACTGTTGTTTTATAAATTTGAAGCATTAAAGATAGAGAATTATGAGGAGATTAGCACTCTAAATACTAACTGCTAATTTGTCTGGGCAGCAGAGTGCTAAAGGACTTGGAGGTATTTAAATAGCCTACATAAACACAAAGTGGTAATGGAGTTGAACTTTAAATTCTGATTTGTTTCATCACGTTTGTGTTTTAGTGTGTCTGAATCCACTTATGATAAAAAATTAATTATTTAAAATTACTGCAATTATAATTTTATATTTTGTGTGTGCATACATATTTTTTATTTTATTTTAGTTTAGTTGTAGCTAACTATGCTCTGTCTATATATTGTTTTGTGCATTAATGCATACAGTCAACATCATATGTTCTTTAATAGACTAACAAATGATTGTGCTCTTGGCAAGTGAAGGTTTAGTGTGTTTTGCTCATATACTGTCATGGAGATTAATTACAGCTAACTGTGTAAACAGAGGTAAATGCGCAGTGCTGGCTAAAATAATTTATTTATTTCTTTGAGATATCATAGCTTATATCTGCCTACTCCTCCGTGCGTGTTTCAAGCCGCAGTTTGTCTAGAAGATGAAATGTGGTAATTGCCATCATTTTTCAAATATACAGACAGAAATAATATACGCAGAGGCATTTTGGTCCTTTGATTATGTTTCTGTGTCAGCGTTGATCATGTTCAGCTGAATGCAAAATAGCTACAAATAGTTCACACTGTGAGCTGATATGTTTATTGTGGGATTTCTGATTTCCCCGACATCACCACAGTAGGATTTCAAGACTTTTAGAAGTCCAAAATACATTTCAAGTGCATGAAATACACTTTCATGTTCACAATAATTATTAGAGAGTAGAGATTTATACATTTTCTGAAGAAAATGTGACACCTTTAAAAATAAAGGTTCCTAAAGGGGGGTTTTGTAGAAAGTAAAAAGGCCTTTATGTTAGTCAAATTTCCCATGCCATAAATCAATCATAAAAATATTGAGTTATCATTCATGTGTGCACAAACAAGTAACCCTAGGGTTATAATTTGAAGCAATCCCTATTAGTATGGGATGAGTTATGTGCAAAAGTTTAATACCTAGGTTTAGGAGTTTGTTCAAATTCTTAAATATGAGCAGCAGTTATGTTTGCCTTAGCTTGCACCACTAATAAGTCGTCTTTTTTTTGGCCAGAAATTCCATGTTTAACTGTTTGACCCCTAAGGTCACCTGTCTAATTTAATTCAAGAAAAGCACAGTGTGATGCTACACGAGTATTGCACAGATTGTCAGTGAATGCTGATCAAGGTGGCATAAGGAGGAATGGAGAACACTGCTGACAGAGACCCTGAAGTCTCTCAGGCAATCTGCTCAGCTGCGAAAGAGAGAGAGAGAGAGAGAGAGAGAGAGAGCACACACAGCTCATAAATCCATCATCCACCACATTGAATGGAGTAAAATAAAGACAGAGTAGTGCAGATGTCCCCGGAGTGACACCAGCACGACTGATTTGGCATTCCAGGGTCTCCGACACACTCTTAGACTGAATAATTCGATATTGCCACATGTCTCTGCCAAACTCTAAAGAATCTAAAGCACGACATGCTGATGAATGCAAGCATTAGTGATTCAACAAAGTGAAATAATGTAACTTGCTTATAGCGGCATCATCATAATTACGACCATGATTAGGAAACCATAAAAGCATTCATAGTGATTTATGATGTGCTCCCAAATACATTCTGTTCTGAATGGTGTGTATATGAAGAATGCAAAGCATTAGATATCCATATTCTGTTTGGTAACAGCGAGTCAACATAATGAAACCGCACTGGCATAAATTAAACAGTCAACTATGCAATGCAGATAGATACAGTATGAACTCAAAAGTTGAACTGTGTTTTGACGTTTATTATTATTATTATTATTATTAATGTCAGGTTGTCATGTTTTAATATGTTTTCACTTGAACAATGATCACACACACACACGCCCCATTATTGGGCCAACAGAAGAAGTAAGTGTTAAATTATTTGTGACTTTCACTAAATATTCACAGTGGAAATGTTCAAAACCTTTTTAGTCAAGACTTTAAAGTACAGAATGTGTATATACAGAAATTGGCTTTAAAATTGTTTAAATGATTTGAATTTAATTATTTTGAAATGCATTGAAAAAGTCGTTTTATTGTTTATATTTAAATGAAATGCCTATAGTAGACTATTTAGTGTTTTCCCCCCCCTTTTTCAAAAGCATCCCTTTTATAGTGAGACAACATTAAGATGATGAATTCAGGATCAGTGTTAAATTATATTTTATTGGATTAATGGTGGAAATATTCAAAACCTTTTTATGTGTATACACAGAAATTGGTCAACAACAACAACAAAAACATTAAACATACCATGTATTCACTGAAGAAAACAGTGTGACAACTAGCCCCAGTTTCCCCCAAATATATTTTTATTCTATTTTTGTCCCTTTTGACAAAGGGCCTGGCCTCCATCTCTGTCAGGTGAGTCCAGCTGGAGCGACTGCTTGGTTATGCACCTGGCCGTGTTGGCACGTTGCCCACATCATGTCAGACATCCTTCCTGATATAAATACAAACCCATCACTTTCTGAAAACCTCTGAAATAGTGCTATTTACTTTGTTCTTTGTTTGAGATGTAATAACGTTAGCTTCATCTGCTTTTATGTATTAAATGCACGTGTATATGGACACAGCTGAAATAAGCCATGTGCTTTACAGATTATTCCTGTTCAGGATGCTGACTGGTAAATATGGAGTTGCAGTTGTTAGCTACACTATGCTGTAAATGTGAATGACTGTAAATTAAATTATGGATTTGCTTCACTAAATTGATTCACTAAATTGATTTGATTCACTTAATTGATGCAAATCACTAAATCACCTCACTAAAATGAATCTACTCATCAAAATGAATTGATTCATTTTAGTGAACCAGGTCATTTTAGTGAGTTTGTTCATTCTTTTTTATTCTTTCGCTAAAATCAATCAGATTTCGACAGTTTAGAAATACATATTTTGGGTTCTTGTCAAGCCAGCAGTCCAGGAATGACTCTCTTTTCAACACAAACCAAATATTTGAACTATATATATA
>NW_015646846.1:2115505-2129023 GCF_001515625.1 Sinocyclocheilus rhinocerous | reverse complement strand
TATATATATATATATATATATATATATATATATAAAATTTGATTCTTGCCAAGTCAGCAGTCCAGGAAACACAAGCCAAATATGAATATGTTAACTATATAAAAAGTATTATAATTTCACATTTTTTGGCTGGATTTATTTATTTATTTATAGATAAAAGTAAAACAATTTAAGCAATAGTAAAAATATTTAAGTATACATGTTTATTATTTTAGAATATAATTTTTTATATACAATTATTTGCTGTCATTATTTACCCTCATGTCACTCCAATTCTTATTTTGATTATTACTTCAGTTCATGCAATGTGATTTAAAAAAAAGATAGCGTTTTCTACTCTTTTAGAAAAAAAATAGCTTGTTACTGGAGAAGTTGCACTATTTAAAAAACAGCTGAACTGATGCCAAGCATCTGAAAATGTACTTAAGATACTAGCATCACTACTTTTATTTAATTTTCCCCCTCCATTCCATTTAGTCAACCAGTTAGTCATTTGACTCATAACAAATCTTCTCTGTCAGTCAGTTCCATTTCCTATTCTTGAATGTGCAAATGCAGCATGGATATTCTCAAGCGTTGGCCTTATCATTGTGCCCCGCCATTAACAAAATCTAAGACGCAATGAGTGAGGTCGCTGTCTCCGGTGAGAGGAGACTTTCACAGCAGCGCATTCTGCGATTACCCTCCCACCCACCGCGGATCATTAATATTACAAACCTGCAGGGGAGGACGTGGCCTGCAAATCCTCACTGTAATTACATTAAATATCATACACACAGTACAAACAGTGATCAAAGTCAGGAATTACACGGCAGAGAAGTCATAGCAGGAAGGGAGGAGAAACGAAGGGGAGAGAAAATTCCCCACAGTGGGTTCCTGGAGAGCAGGTTTTTACTTGATCTCCTTGTCTGTCTCTCCCTTTTGCTGCTCGTACAGAGCTGAGATGTCTGTGAGTTTTTTTTTTGCCATATTTACTCTGTCAATTTGATTCCTTTTCAGTTTGAAATGTGTGTCCTGTGTAGCTGAAATACATCTCAGAATGTTCTGCAGGATAATCACAGAACGCTGCAGTCGGGTTGTCCGGATGTTTTTACAGTTCAAGTTGAACAGAATACTGTAAAGAGCTTTTTGACAAGTGCACTGTGGCGTGCTTATGTAAGCAGGAATGAAAACACTTTTGATTCTTGCCAAGTTGACAGTCCAATCCAGTGTGAATATCTGTGGAACAGCGACTACATATAGTATTGTAATTCCACAATTTTTGGCTGGAATTATTTGAATAGGCTCTTTAATGTATGAATATTCAGTGTATATTTATTTTTATTTATTTTAATCAATAGTTAAACATATTTATATTTTTATAAATATTTTATTTATTAATTTTTATTATTTTATAATATTATTTTTTACTCTTCATGTCCTTCCAACAACATCTTCATAACAATTCATAGTGACTAAGGACTTTTAAGTTCCAAAAAAGGACAAATAAACACTTGTATGTACAGTATTTAATTTATTTTTATTGATTTTATTTTAATGTTTTATTTTATTTTGATTTTAACCAATAAAATTAAAATGAAAAATATTTAAAGGTATTAGAACTATTAATTTTTATTTACGTATTTGTACATATTTTATTAATTAATATTTATTGTTATTATTATTTGTCCATCATGTCATTCTCATTTTTAAAACATCTTTACATATATTTTTCCATAAATCATTTCAGCATTCAGATTCAAAAAATGCCATGTGTCCATACCAGGTGTGCTTGTATGGTGTTGTTTCCTGTCCTTTTTTGTCACTGAAAAAATTACAGTATATACAATTTTGGAATGACAAGGCGTTAAGTAAATGATGGATTTTTATTTACTTGGGGGAACTATTCCTGTAACATCACTGTGTTCTCCTTAACACTTTGTAATCTCTAAAATTCCCTATTTACTGTATCAGCACAAACCTTGAGCCTTCACAAACTTTTCCCTTCTAGATCAAGGTCACGACTGTCAATTGTGAGGCGGCATTGTTAAGGGTGGGAGGGACGAGCCCAAAAATAGAAGTGATTTCTGTACTTTGTCAAGCCAGCCATCTCCATTTCCCTGTGGTTCGGCCCATGATACTGATCTAAGAGGCAGCCCGGTGATAAAGATCACACATTGAGCGGGAAACCTCCCTCAGGAGTTAATTGAAGTCAAAGTGAGTCACACCATCTTAGATCTGGCAGATGACCCGTGCTGCTCTCTATTGTCTTTTCGCCATCGTTTTGATCAACGTTTCGCCCCTGCTTTAACTTTAAATAAGCAATAGCCAGGGGATGCCGCTCAATGTCAACACCAACACTTGAAGGGTCACCTTCCCGATGCCGCTGATTGTTCCCTGGCAGACCTTGTGAAAGAAGCAGGTAGTGCTTTAAATGGGTGGATTTCCATGTTTTAAGCAGGAAGATTAAGGCTTACTTGTATACAATTTTATTTATACTTAACGTTTCTGATGTACTGCAATAGTTTTACATACTAGTTTTGCAGCGTGTGTGCCAGCTTAGATTATGCACTTTTTCTGCATGCATGTGATATGTGGCCTTCTACATTTGCCAAAATGTGCAGTATGCATGAGCCCACTGTGTGAGAAACATTTTGACCTTCCTTTCACTCTGATGGATGAACTGAAAGTGACTCTTTATTTGATTAGACTGTCAAAAGTTTAGATCTTTTTTTTTTAAATTTAGTTTAAAATTCATATTTATTTCCAAGCTAATGAATGAAAATACTTTTGATTCTTCCTCAAAAGTCAGCAGTCCAGGAATATTTTTTTTTTCCAAAGCAGCCTAGAATTTGAATTTATTTTTTAGTTGTTTATTATAAATGCATTTATTTAATAGTTAAATATTTTTATTTTTTATATATTAATATTTCTTTTTTAAATTATGTTTTAAATACATTTCCTTTTTAAATTATTATTATTATTTAATAAATATAAAAGGATTTACTGTCATTATTACATCATTCTATGTTTTTTTTCTAGAATCTTCACACAGATTAAAATTAAAGAGAGTTAAAGAATTAAATATGCAATTTAGTGAGGTCATGTGACAGCAATATAGCACATTACTGTTTGAAACATATTTTGTTGCATACTGCATAGAATTTTGCATACTATTTTTTTTCCCAAACATGTGCCAATATGTGCATAAATATTTAATATTAAAGCATCTTTGTAGCAGGTTTGACGTCAGTGGTGCCAGAAGCGGTTGGTTTGGATATTGAGAAGTGCAAATGGGACATAAGAGGCAAAAGGCAAGATTTTTTTTATTAACTAACTCAAACTTTGTCCTTAGAATGTAGCAAACAAATCATATGAATTTCTTTTATATGACTTTTATGATGTTTTTTTGGAGCTTCATAGCCTATGGTCATTATATGCTGTATGAAAAAGAGCATTTTGTGTTTTGAGGAGTGTTGTGTTCCATGGAAGAAAGAAAGTCATGTGAGTTTGAAACTACATCAAGATGAGCAAATTATGCCTAAATATACATTTTCGGCCAAACTATCCCTTTAATGAGTAAAACAAAACATTTTAATCTGAAAGTCGCCGACTCATTTTTGCTACTTGCTCAAAGTGTCCTGCTGTAGTGTCACCTGTGCCAAACGTCTCATCCTTGACAGCAGTAAATCCACTTATGTGAATTATGCATTCGCTCTTCATTCTTAATTACTTACTTAGCTACAAGATTCCTTCCACATACTTCCTAATGTTCCCGTGACATGCATGTGCTGAGAGATGTGGCTGAAGGAGGGGATATTTTCAGATTGATGCCCTTCCTTGAGTTCTGGATGGTTCTGCCGCGGAGCTTCATGCACCAATAATGACACATGATGGAAGCCCCTGTCAGTGTGTCACCTTAAAAAATGAAGATAGATGGAAGGATGGATGGAAAGTGATTTTGTTGAGCTGGAAGTTAAGAGACATTGGAGTTGTAATAGGCGAGGGTGATTACCGCCCGCAGAGCCGCTGAATGTACCTGGAACTCTTTTTTTTAGTCCAGTTTAAGAGCAAGCTATTAGGCACTAGCACTGTTGTCAGCTTTTTTTATTAGGAGATTGTGAAAGTACATAATTCTGGTCACACTTTAGTTTAGGGACCAATTTTCACCATTAACTAGCTGCTTATTAGCATGCATATTACTAGCATATTTTATTTTGTGTTTATTAGTACTTATAAAACACAGATTAATGCCTTATACCTTATACCTAAACTTAAAAACTTCCTTATTAATAAGCTGCAAATTTGAGTTTATTGTTGAAAAAGTCATAATTAATAATTAGTTAACGGTGCAGTACATAATATTGACTGTTAATGGTTGGTTATTGCTGTCCAAATTCAAAATATTGGATAGAGTTGTTTCTCCTGCCCCCTCCACCTCAGACTCGATGCTCACGCGGGTTGCCAGGTTGAGGACACACAGCAGGAACGATCGTAATTGACAATGGAATGCAACGAGCCTTACACTGTAAAGTTGATTTGTCTGCATTTTAATATTCCTCTGGTCATAGAACCTATTAGATGAATGCCAAGGCTTTATAAGTTGGGTAGAATCTGCGATCTCTGACCCAGTTCATTTGCTGGCTTCCATGGATGCAGTACGCTGTGTTCTACGACAACTGGCAACCCAGGGTGTCGAAATACTATTCGGTAAATTGGCAGTGGGTGGAATCACGTAACAGATCAAAACAAAAACAGACATTCCGACACGGAACACACATTTTAAAGCAGAATAACTGGCTGTAGCATTGTTTTTCAGAGAAAAAAAGTATGTGAACTTTCATGTTTCCTAAATATCTGCAAATGTATTGTGTTATTTTTATGCTTTAGGACAGGCATACAGCACCTTTAATAGTAAGAATTGGTCCCCAAACTAAAGTGTGACCATCATTTCTTTTTGGATGGACACAGAATGGGTGGCACAAGAGTACATTTCTTAAATAGATTAAAAATTATGTCATCATTTACTCACCCTCATGTTGTTCCAAACCTGTATGAGTTTCTTTCTTCTGTGGAGCATACATTTTTTGTAAATAAACATTTTTTGTCCAGAAAATGAAAGTCAGTATCTTCATTTGGGTTCTACAGAAGAAATGTCGTACAGGTTTGGAATGACATGAGGGTGAGTAAAGAGTAAAGTTTTTGAATGAACTGTCCCTTTAAGTAGAACTATTACGCAGGTTAAGCAAATGTATAAATCCTTCAGACTCAGTAAATGTAGCCTAATGAATTCATTTGGAGGAAAGTGTAGAGCTCTGGCCGGGAGGGTTGTGCCGCTTAATTAAAACCGCTCTGTTGTAAGCAGACACACTGTATACAGACCCTCTGGTCATATCCAGATTTGGAACAGCTCCTTGCATTGGCTGCTTACCATTTCAGTGTGCTTTCTAGATTCAGAATTATGAAAACTGACTGGATAAGCCACGTTCAAAGCCATACAGGCACACCTGTGACCGCACGTGAACTGAATTTCACATGAATGCGCCAAGTTGCTGCAATTCTATAGTTACTGATGAACTAAATTACCTGGCGAGGAAGTTGTTTATTGTGGAAAATTATAACTCGCTTTTAGATTTTTTGAAGAAAATGTGGTGTTTGACGGAAAAAAACAACACAATTATTGCTTGTTGCTATGTGGTTGATAGATAGTTGCATTGTGGGATTCTCTAGGGGGGTTCTGTTGTTAGGTTGATAGGTGGTTGCTAAGGGGTTCGGGGTGATATTTGGGCGGTTGCTGGGGGTTCGGGTTGTTTGTTAAGTGGTTTCTATGTAGTTTTGGTTGTTTGCTTACTGGCCTAAGTAAAATAAATAAATAAATAAATAAAAACATCCCCAAGTTTCCATGAAATATGTGCCAATACAAGTTTTTCATCCTTTTTATCATCTGACAAAAAAGTGAGTTTGGTCACTTAGAAATGTAGGAGCACACATCTAACAGTTCACGTGATTTGAGCTATCATTCATATCCATATGGTGATGCAGGAGGATTTAGAGTTAGGGGTTTGTTCAAAAACGTTATCCCAATTATAAGGCAATAGTATTGATACTTGCCTCAGTCTAAGCATAACTATTTATTGAACACTCTTTTATCATGTTTCTGTTGCTCATAAAAGTAATAAGCCACTCAGAGCCACATGTTATAGTTATTTGTTGTGTTTTTACATTTATGTTGTGCCCAAGAACACCTCTTTGCTGTGGTAAACACACTTTAAACACATGGCCCATTTTGGATTATTGCTTTGGCAATAATTCTATGAAATGTATATTTCTGCAAATACAGACAGGTTTATTTGAACCAATCAACAATACTTGATTGATGAAGCCAACTTGGCAATAGTTATATAATAGCCATGCATGAGCCCAGCATTTCGGCTAAAATACGGCAAGTTATTTTAAGCTCGTCTATTTCTAGTGGTGTTCTAGTGTTTTTAATGCGGTCTGATGGAAGAAGACACTTGTTGTCTGTTACTAGAGCAGATATATTTCCTCCTGCGGTGGCTGATGAGTCATGTCACCTGTCCAAAAGAGGGTTTTCAAGTAGAGGAAGTCTGTGTCACCTCCTTAAATGTCAAAACACAACTGTAACTCTAACTTTTTTTAATGGTATAGCATGACAAGGCTAGAAATGTGCATTTCAGTTGTGCATGATGGGTGACAAAGAGCTTGATATCTATCTATCTATCTATCTATCTATCTATCTATCTGTCTACTGCTGAATGAATTCACTTTTTCTTTCTCACAAAAGCCATCGTTCACTTAAGCTGTGGCTGATTTTAATTTGTCAAAACTGTTTACCAGTACTGTGCCAGGCTATTACCACTGTGTCATCTGGGGAACAGATAGGTAATGAAAGATAGACAAAAAAGAGAGAGAATAGGAGACAGAGGAAGGAGGGTGGGGGTGGTTTCATTTGGAGAGATGCTTTGAGGGGGAAAATATAAAGAGCAGGCACAGATTCATTATTCTGTCTCCCCCCCCCCAAATCAATTACGCTTACATGCAAATCAGGCCAGTTTTCTATTAGCAATGAATTATTCAAATATTTACTGGATGTGTTAGAGAGGACGTCTTCTACTGTGTCAATTAAACACTGAATTATACAATGTAGGTCTAATGTGTAAATCGTACATGCTTCTTACAACAAAGCAACATGTACACTTCTTGTATGTAAATTAAGTTACAGAGACTGATGCAAGCGTAACTCGTATGAGATTTAAACACTTCCCAATAACCAAATTTCCTCTAGCATCCAAGTTTCAGAAAAATATTTATTTTTGAGAATGCAGTGTCACGTGTTGTTTGATAGTTGTATTGCTGGTGACTTGTGTTTGTTTATTCCTATTGTTTGCTTGTATTCTAGAGCATACATTTTATTTTTTTGGTACTGTTCCTTTAAGATATTTATGTAAACACACTCTATGCATGTGGGCAGATCTGGGTTGTGTTTCCCAAAAGCATCCCAGATCAAATCATAGAAACCATTGGCACCAACAATCTCTTTGATCTAGGCTTACAACGCTTGAAACGTACCCCTGGGTGGTCATTCTCAACTTTCTGACTTCAAAAAGTTGCAGAAGATTGGAACAAGCCATTTTTACATCACAGTTCCAATAAACACTCTTCTTAGACTGAAGAGGAAGTTTTCAGTGCTGAAACTTACTGCATGTTTTAGTATATCAAAGTCTTTTAATTTCAAAAGACCAAAATAAAATTTCATAAACATGTAAAAAAATATTTATAAAAACGTGTTTCTATGTCATTGTTAAGTAATATATCACAACTTCTGTGACTCTTTTAGTCTCACTAAAAGTCGTGTGGCAGGTTCTTGTCTTTTTCTTTTCATCCTGCTCTCACAGTTTGAAACAGACAACAAACTGCAGTCTTGCAACATGGTCACATGATTTAATGAACAATATCCCATAAATTATTTAACTGGACATGAAATCTCTTGTTTCTCTCCTCAATATCTCACTCATGTCCTTCTCTGGTCTATTTTCATGGGGGTGCATTAAAACTTTATTTTCTCTACTTTTCTCTACTCCCTTGTCTTCACTTCTAATCCATATTAACATCTTTTACTGTAGCATTTTTGGTTTTTAACTCTCTGTCAATGTTTGGTCTGTACCAAAGTTTGGTAAATGGCAGAATTTTTGGGTTAAAGCAGCCTCTTGTTACAACCCTCTAAACATGAATCTTTCAGAAACATTGTACTAACAATTCATTATGGATTTCAACTTCTCAAAAGTCTTTTTCTTCTCCCATGTCTTTTTAATATACAGCATCTCTCCCTGTCACTCGTTCCTCCAAACAGAAACTCACACTGACTTTGACAAATTTCACAAACCAAACCGTTGGCTCCTGGGCCTGGTGCCTGACAAGACTTGACATGCTTCGCTGGCCTGTACGACGCAGAGGAATCAATCGCTGTCCCTATTCAAAATCCATACCTCACTGTACCCCAAGCAGCCATTTAAATCCTCATTTGTCCTCAGTGTCGCAGAGGTGAAAAGTTTATGAATAAAGAATTATTTGGATTGCACATTCACACCAGTCTGATTGGTGATGTCCTATTTTTGACAGTATCATAATAAGCTGCTGAATTCTGTCATTTGTCACCAGGACTCCAGTGAATCTGGGGCACTGAACGGTAAAATTTTAAGCAGTTTTTTATGTGTATACCATTAACAACCCAATGTTGTGTGAATCTGGTGTTGTATTTGAATGATGACATAATGAATCGTTTATTTAATGATACATGTTGTCCTTACAAGATGGCAAGCTAATATAAGGTCACCTGCTTTCTAGACCAGCACTTCAGGGCAAAAAATGAACAATGTCAAAATCGTCTCTGACCAAAACATCCAGAATGCACAAGTTTTGACATTCAAAACTAATTAGACCATAATAAACTAATGAGACCGCCCAGAGGCCTTCAGTGAACACGAGGAGCTCATAAACAAGTTGCATGTAAATGTCAGCTAGTTCTGTGTAAAAACAAGACTCCCTACTCATTAGCACTGATCTGGAACTAGATACTCGCACTCAGATCAACTCAGATCAACAAAATGCAAATTCTTCCATCAGCACATGCAATCTGAAGGGAAAGACAACAGCAGGCTTGAGTTGTACTTTCACACTGACAGTGTTTCTGCTGTTTAACAGAGCTTCAGCTTTATACAGAAAATAAAGCGAGTATTGCTTCAATAGCGGTCATAAATCATTAAACTGTTATCGGGAGTGTCCCAATGAGAATTATTATTACAAACATGATCATCAGGAAATCTAATTCACATGCAAATGATAATTATTCTGCATAAAATGGAGCCTAAACAGGCTGTAATCTGCTGAAATAATCTGAATTTAATCAAATTTGTTGAATATAAAGTGCTGTTTGCTGTCTGTCACTAAATGAGACTTCCAACAAGCTTGACAGTCGTTGTTTTTCAAACTTTGAGCAAGTAGTTTGCTCTGTTATTTTGTGCATTTTAAATATGCTCCAGTGCACCGAACTGGGCAGAAAATGTAATTGACCTGTTAAATTGTTAATATTGTTTATTTTGAGGAGGGACTACTTTCCTGTGCAGATGAAAATCGGTAATGCATTATTGCTGTGTTTCTGGTGAGTTTTCTCCATTTAAGAACCTGTTGATAGTTTTATGTAACCCAGATGTTCCTTGGACAGCTTTTTCATTCTTCAGCTCATGGGATTTTGTTTGTATTGTGCATTGGGCATTGGATGGCATGCCTCATAATTTTACGAGGTTGAGAACAGACAGGAAAGGTTTTTTCTGCAGAAGAGACACCGTTGACAAGGACATGCCCGTCTTTCTGTCCTCATTTAAATCCCATGGAGAAGGCCACCGCACAGAGTCAACGTTCATTAGCATCACTTGCTGTTATGGAGGGGAATTAATTGGCCACCTCTTAATGACAGGGCACACTAATGCCTAACAATGATCGCCATCTGTGTTTAAGATCTCGCTCGGATTGCACAACATGTGAAACATCACTGTCCCTACAGACGTTGCTAGTACACATTTACTTTCAGATGCCAGGACAATTTATGTAACAAGGAACTAATGAACTTTATGGCTTAAGGGTTTATTGTTGTTGTAAAAAAAAAAAAAAATTCTCAATCACTTCCCTTTCATAGATTGAAGACTTATTGGAGCTTTGCAGTTGTTTTATTCAGTGTTTGAATTGAATGACACATCTATAAAAACAAAAATACAGTTTTTCATCAGAAAGTGCTTACTTAATGGGACTGATTGCTTATTCTCATCTTCACATAATAAAAGGTACACAACTTTAATTTATTATTGTTCATACACTAATTTACTATAATAATCTGTTTGCACCTTTATGCCATTAAAATAGGAATTTTTGCAGTGTTATCAGTAGACATGAACAAGGTTGTGCACCAGAACTCTATTCAGAATAGCTTTTTAAATTTTATTCAATTTCTAATTTTGAATCGAAGAAGCAAACAGAATGCAAATTTGCAATTTGAGTCTAATTGCAAGGAAGTAAAATTCAAATAAACTAAAATTCAAATAAATGTAATTATTTAACAGTTATGTTTAATTTAAAAAGCAAATTTTATCAAGACAAATTTTGAATGTTTAAATCTATTAATAGATGTTAGTTAAATTAGTTTATATATTTCCTCATTTAATCATTAATTAAAAGTAATTTAGATGATTAAAACAATAAAGTTAATTAATAAAATTTTTTTTTTTGTAAAACAGAGTTGAAGAACACTTCAATTGCCAGAATGCATTGCCTATTTTGAATTTCTTTGAATTCAAAAATTCCTCGTCCTATTATTCCAGTGCAGCTTCCTGTGGATGTGGCTAATTCACTTCAAATTCACACACATCAAAAGGGGTGCCAGTTTTTCCATTCTGAATTCAGTTCAAGTGAATCTAACTCAGAAAGGACCAAATTGAACTCATTATTGGTCTTTACTGTGAGTAGGCAACCATTGCTGATGTTTTCTTTCATGTTATTGCAGGTGTTATCATTTTAGTGTTCAGATAATCAACAATGAAGTGTACATGAAGTTTTATGTATTACAAATTAAGAAATTACTATAATCTATAAAACAAGTTGCAGAATTTATACATCAATAGACCCATCTGTTGAGCAAACGCCATGAAGAAATCCGACATGATGCAATTTCAGCACCATAATGGTACAGAAAGTTACTGACATCATCAAAGCAGAGAACAGGCGTCCGAAATAAGTTTCGAGGTAGATTCGACTGGCGTGGAAAAATGGCAGGATGAAAAACATGACGGAGAGGTTAATGAGAAAAGAGAAATGGAGAAGGGTAGCAGCGTCGCTTGATCCAGCTCTTCAGCTGTGAGGCGGCAGTCGGTTAATCAGGTCACGTAGCCTGATATGATAATCCCAAGGGCACTGCATGAAAGCAGAGGCTAACACCACGCTGACAGTGAAGGAGAGGTGAATCTGATGGGAGGTGCTTTTAAGATGTCTCCTCTGAATCGTGTTCAGGAGGCCTTGTAGTCCCGCACTCGCTCTGCCTTCAGCCGTGCTGGTGTATTTAGGTGTGTGTATATTCGATCCACCCAGATTGACACCTCCATCTGTGGGGAATTTTCTAGCAATGAATTGCGCTGTTGATAGTGTTTATTTGTACATGTTGTCTTCGCTGTGTACAATGAGCAAGTCATATAGGCCAAGGAAAGTGGTTCACCTCATAATATTCCCAATGAAATTTGAGGCACATGATAGAGGTCACTTGGATATTTCCAGGGCTCAACAATAAAGATTTTTATTCTTGCCCAATCAAACTAGCTGTTGAGATTTTTTTTTCACCCTGTAACAGTAAGTAAATAAGTAAAGAAAGAAAGAAAGAAAGATGAATCAAATTGGCTGTACAAGTAATTTCTACTTTTCAAGTTATTTTAAACTGACCTAGTTGATCTGGCTATAAGTTGATAAATTGATCAAGTTGAATCTTGTGGCTTACAATAACTTAACTTTGGTTAAAATAATGGAAAACATATGTCATGCTATAACTTTACACTGTATTTTCACTAGATCAATATATAAACTATATATATATTGTAACTCACTGACAGCTATAAATGTATACATAGACACATTTTGCTAATATATATTTGCAGTGTGACACATTTTTCAACCAATTCTAATGTTTTTTTTTTTACTTTTTGATGTGATATTACATTTTGTAAATGTGTTAAATTGTGGCGTAAAATATTTTTTTTATGTATTTGAATGGATTGTTTTTTTCTCAAATAGACCCCTATCAAACTCTTAAAGCCCCAACCTGAAAACCCCTGATATATTGTAAAGAAACATTTTCAAGTCATAACAGAAATGATGTTTATGTTTGCGAGACTTAAAATTGATCAATGAACACAAAATATACAGAAAACACAGAACTGTCCCAATGACATCCGATGATAGATATATCAACTAGCTTAAAGTTTCCTCAGTGGCCCTAAACCATTGGCCTATCCTCATTGTTGAGCCCCTATCATCTTCACTAGTATGCACGTCTGTGTGCGTGTCCCTGTATGTACTCTATGAATACACATCTCATCTGTGATTCAGCCTGTATATTCTGCCATCTCGATGAATCAGTAAGAGTGAGGTGAGGGATGAGCTGTGCCCTTCCACCTCAGCAGTCAGAGAAGTGTGAGATTCAAACAAATAAGATGCTTCCAGCCGTGTTTGAGGGATGTCAAGGTGTCAGAACTCGAGCTGGGCCTATATATATATATATATATATATATATATATATATATATATATTCACTTTCTTTATCTTCCGTAAAATAATTTAATAATTAAGGTCTATGTGGAAAGATTCATGTTTCAGCAATATGAAATACTGAAAGTTGTGGACTGTATTTTGGGAACTGCTGAAACGTATTTGAAATTCATGGTGTCAAATGACTGATTATGTGGACTTATTGATTGCTTATTGAAGTGAACCTCAGATGAGATCACATTTTCTGTGTCCATTTTTAGTGTATTTTTAGTACAACTGCAGGGATGCACTTCTGGGACATCAGCACCAAAGTCCTGCTGAAATGCACTGTGCAAAGACATTCCCCAAGGCTACAGCAAAGGGCCGGACACTCAAATGTCAGTGGCTGACTCTTCCCTTCAGTAATAACAACACCAAATACTGATGAAAACAGCCATAAACCTCTTTGCAGGTTATGTTTCAGTTGACAGAATGTCCCAACAAGGAAGTCACATGATGACAGCGATGTATGTATGATTTCAGATGAGCCACGGAAGATGGCTCAATGCTGCCGGACAGGGTTACTATACTATTCTGAACATGTTCCACATAGTTTGACAACCAGAAAGTGTCCCTGATTATTATTTGGAACAATATTGCTTCATATTTTAAAACCCATGATTTTATAAATGTATATGTTGAGTGAAAAGTAATTCACAATAAATTAGGGGGGGGGGC
>NW_015646846.1:2095752-2115495 GCF_001515625.1 Sinocyclocheilus rhinocerous | reverse complement strand
GGGGGGGGGGGCCTCTTTACAATAAATACCACTTGTTTTGATATTTTGCTATGTAATGCAAACAAATATTATATTATATTATATTATTGTAACAAGTTTGTAGATCGGGAAGAAGGAGGCGGGAACCAGCGAACATGGATGCACTTCTGGGACATCAGCACCAAATGTTTTTAGTAAAGTCCAAATTATTATTTTTTTAATTATCACCTTGTCTTTGCTAATGAGATTTCATGCATAGTCTGTTTTGAGCATAATAAAACTATTCAGATCTCCTGAATACTGCTATATTCCTCAAATGACGCAAGACAGACTTTTAACTACCGGCATAATGTTGCTTATTCTGCAATAAAAGTTAAATGCTATTTAAATTATGGTGCAGCAGTCTGTTCTGCAGACAATAACAAATAGATTAGCTGTGTTTTGTGAATAGTTTCCTCTATATAGATATATTTAGCATTGATTATTTCACACATATGATTCTAACAGCGAAGCAGAATATTCGGTTGTGCTTGAGGAGTTTGCATTTCGTCCAAAACTTTATGACTGTATGGTGCCCTGAACCTTGCAAACTTTGGCATATCGAACACCCATGATTTGTTTTATGATTAAAAAGACTAAATTATAGAATAGAGCTGTGCTGCAACTGAAGCAAATATATAATTTATTAAAAATGTGAAAATTCTGTTATCTACTAACCCTCGCACCCCTTAAACACCTGTACATTTTTTTTTCTGCTATGAGATGGATTTTCAGCAAATTATGACTTATATTTTGTTCCTCTGTTCCTTACAGAAACTATCATATGGCTTTAGAAGACTAGGAATATTGCAAATGAGTTGAATTGACTACTTTTATGCTACTTTATAGCCATTATAGCCAACTTGACTGCTCAAGTTACTATCCACTTCTGCTGCATAAAAATAGAGCAGCTTGCACATTCTCCTAAACGTCTCCTTTTGTGTTCTACATAAGTCATACCCGTTTGGAACAACATGAGGGTGAGTAAATGATGAGAGAAAATACTTTTTTTTACATCAAATTTTTACATCAAAAGGATTTTGAATATTTTGAATATTGCACTTGGTCATGTAATTGTTTTATCAGTTTCAATTGCTGTTATTGTGATGTGAAAACAGCATCAGATAACCTCCGCCACTGGTGCTGCCGTAGCTTTACATTAAAATCTCCCCGCTCCAAGATGTTAGCATTCAGCCACATGTTAATGTCACCTATTTCCATTTGAAGGGTACGACACGGAGGAGGTCAGGACACGCATCTCTGAGTGGAACCTCAGGTGCAAGGAGCTGAAAATAGGCTTTGCCGTATCAGATGCCTACATGCCTGGACCGGCGAGCAGCCATCTTGACCTTTTTCAGTATTCAGTCCCCAATCGCATCAGCATTCCCTTAGCCAATCAGAGGGTGGGGAATTTGCAGGTCAGTGCAACCACTTCAAAGGGGAGGTGGCAGAGTGGGCGGGGGAAGGTCGATGACCTCCACGAGGTGCCGGGCTTATCTGACAGTTGAAATGAGATGCGATTTCCCAGTGAGGGGTAAGAGCAGCTAGGGCGGACTAGAAAATGGCCCGTCCTCAAACAAGCTTTAATGTCAAGTAATCTCATTTTGGGGGGAAATTGTGTTGTGGGAGTTATTGGGGAGGACACTGTGGTAAATATAAGGTGTGAGGCCTACATCATCTCTTCCCCTCGCTTTCCTTTATATTAAAGGTGGGGTAAGCAATTTCTGGTAGCCAATGTTGACATTTGAAATCACCAAAACAAACACGCCCCTACCCCAAAAGGGTCTCGCCCCTAAATAAAGAATGCAAAAGAAGTGCTGCACGGGGTATAGGGTTCTTGTCTCGGTGCTCTTTGGGTGCAAGGGATGATTCAACTCGTAAGAATAATAGTAGTCCAAGGCACTCGATTCCTCCCCCGGCCTCCCTCCGTCCCCACGGCTCTCGGCCCCGCCCCCACTCGTCACAATTATATTATATTATATTATATTATATTATATTATATTATATTATATTATATTATATATTAAATGCCCAAATATATTTTGCGCCACTGTAAATAGTTTTTATTCATTTTTTATTTTTCAGTTTTTATGTTGCACCTTACATAACACCACAAACTGTTCCATCTGGATATAATGGCAAACACACTTTTTCAGAAACTGCACTATACTTAAGTTTTGTTTGTTTAAGAAGTGTTATTTGCCATATTCTGAAGAATACAGCATGCTGCAGGACTTACTAAGAAAGAAATGTTCTATAAATTGTTTCTGGCTCTGGCATCTCTGGGGCATTTATGATTCAGCAGCATGGACTGAATGCGTTCAGGTGTGCCGTCAGATTCCCCGCACCAGAGAATACCTAAAGTTGCAGGGTTTCAAGTACATGGCATGGAATCTCATATTCAAGAGTTATATATATTCAAGTGTTTTAAGGCCATTTGGATCAAACTTCTTTACAACTGTAATGTTCCCTTTGTGCCGTTTCATGGAGACATACCATTATTTGCTGTAACCATATTGCAGCATTTTGGTTTATTATTGTACACTCTCATAAAAATCTAGCATAGCGTTAGTTCTGGCAGGTCACGTTAGTCAAACTCGCATCATCTGACTCTCAGCTGCTCCCCATCAACCTATGGGAATACGACACCTATCTAAGCATTGAAACTGTTATACAGTTGAATTTATTTATACCATAACGATCCCTCAATGTCCTTAATTCCTCGAAATAAAGAATGCAAAAGAAGTGCTGCACGGGGTATAGGGTTCTTGTCTCGGTGCTCTTTGGGTGCAAGGGATGATTCAACTCGTAAGAATAATAGTAGTCCAAGGCACTCGAATCTTAAAAAAGGCTTTATTTCATCATGGCTATACGTTTTAAAAACAGGTGACAAGTGCACACCTACGCGTTGCTCCTCCTCTGTCAGTCAGGATTCAGCCTTCTGATTCTCCTTTGAATCAGACTAATTCTAAAATGTGTACATAACATTATTGAACTTTAACGATATCTGCAATACATTTATGTTGGTTCTGTTCTGTTTACCGTGGGGGGTTATCGCTGCTCTCCCTGCTCTCATCCATGCTAGGCTGCATGGATGTGCAGGGAGTTCTTGCCCAGAACAGAACCATACCTGTCGCTAAATGTCTAGTACAAAAGAGCGAACTGTAGTTGGCTGTTTTATGTTTGATGATATTTCCTATCTAACCTGGACAGCGTTTTGGCAGAATACACCAATAATCTGAAGATAAGCTGGTAATTCTGTTTACGTTCACATTTTGCACGTTTTGCTTTTGCAAACCCATATTTTTAATTTAGAAATATTTTTACTGCTAGTTTTCACCTTCTAAATTGTTTCCGTTTACGCTAATAACTCCGCTATACTGAGCCCTGACAAGTTTTCAAAGTATGTGTCCATCTGAAATGAGCTAAAGAAACGGTGGTTCTGATGACTCAGGGCTACTGAGAGCTGCCGTGGAGAAGAGAGGATAAGCCGAAGATTGCCAGGGGGAATTTCATAAAGAGGCCCCATGCTGCTCGAAAGAAATTGAGAGGGGAGACACTGAGTCTGGCGTCATGCTGTCGCAATCTTAGATGTGTTAGACCATTTACAAGAAGAGCGACACAATCGGGGTGGCTTATACAACCGGGCACAGATGAGCGTTCTCCATTGCAGCGTGAAAAGACATTGCGTTCGAGATATAATTGAACCCTAGAGCTAACTGAAAGCTTCTTACTGTTATCTTTTCTAATTAATCATGACTAAAAAAATCCCAGATGTCCAACAGGTGACAAGTGCACACCTACGCGTTGTGGCTATTTTGCCTTCGTCAGGGTGTCTGACGAAGGGTCACCCTGATGAAGGCAAAATAGCCACAACGCGTGTTAGTTTAGTTAGTTAGTTTTTTGTCTCCCGATAAAATCTGTGGCAGTGAATTTTGCTTGGGTAAGTTAAAATAGTTAAAATATAGTTAAAATTGGCATATGGAAGCTTGTTTCCGCCATGGAATTTAAAAAATATATATATATAATTGTGACATTTTATCTCACAATTCTGATGTCACAGTTCATGACCCACAATTTTGACTTATTGTCTCAGAATTGTGCGATATAAACTCGTAATTGTGAGTTATAAAGTCCGATTCTGAGGAAAAAAGTCAGCTCACAATTGACATTTTCTTACAATTGTGAGTTTATATCACACAGTTCTGACTTTAGAACTCGCAATTGTGAGTTTATATCACACAATTCTGAGAAAAAGTCAGAATTGGGGGATGTAAACTCACAACTGCGAGAATAAAAGGTTGTAAATTACCGTTTAATTTATTTTATTTAGTGGCAGAAACAAGCTTCTATACTTTACCCATCATCTTGGATGACAGGATAATCTTGTGGCAGTGAATTCTGGGATTAAATCTATGATTCAAAGCTGCCTTAGAATGAATTTTGCCACAGTGAGTTATCTTAGCATTTTGTGGTCTACAGTTCATGTGCAAATGGTGCCTAATAATGTTGGCAGCTTACTCTCATTTTCTATTTATTTTTACAATTTGATTTTTTTTTTTTACTTGTTCATCCTTTTGTAATGAAGCAGGGCAAATGGAATATAAGAAGGAAAAGTGGCAAATGCTAAATAAATATAATTTTTCTGTTTTAGATTGTTCTCGGCCCCCATAATGCCTTTCTTTGGCGCTCAATATCCATATCCATATCCAACATATATCCAAAGGAAAAAATAAACTTGAAGTGGTTATTTGGCCCAAAGTTTTTGGAAATAACCTCTGTATCTCACAGAGTAATGCTGTCGCAATCTTAGATGTGTTAGACCATTTACAAGAAGAGCGACACAATCGGGGTGGCTTATACAACCGGGCACAGATGAGCGTTCTCCATTGCAGCGTGAAAAGACATTGCGTTCGAGATATAATTGAACCCTAGAGCTAACTGAAAGCTTCTTACTGTTATCTTTTCTAATTAATCATGACTAAAAAAATCCCAGATGTCCAAATGCAAAAAAAGAAGCAAGATGATGCAAGATATGAGGTTGTTTTATCAGGTGTTTGTGCAGGATGAAGAATAATGAGGGGACAGGGAGTCCTGTCATTTAATCAAAACACTGTATTCACTGACATTTGGGACTCAGAACTTCCTATATCACAAGGGCCTGACTTTGCCAGGGTGACATTTAGATTGAAAGGGAAACTTTGAAGTAATTGTGAGTTATAAAGTCCGATTCTGAGGAAAAAAGTCAGCTCACAATTGACATTTTCTTACAATTGTGAGTTTATATCACACAGTTCTGACTTTAGAACTCGCAATTGTGAGTTTATATCACACAATTCTGAGAAAAAGTCAGAATTGGGGGATGTAAACTCACAACTGCGAGAATAAAAGGTCGTAAATTACCTTTTAATTTATTTTATTTAGTGGCAGAAACAAGCTTCTATACTTTACCCATCATCTTGGATGACAGGATAATCTTGTGGCAGTGAATTCTGGGATTAAATCTATGATTCAAAGCTGCCTTAGAATGAATTTTGCCACAGTGAGTTATCTTAGCATTTTGTGGTCTACAGTTCATGTGCAAATGGTGCCTAATAATGTTGGCAGCTTACTCTCATTTTCTGTTTATTTTTACAATTTGATTTTTTTTTTTTACTTGTTCATCCTTTTGTAATGAAGCAGGGCAAATGGAATATAAGAAGGAAAAGTGGCAAATGCTAAATAAATATAATTTTTCTGTTTTAGATTGTTCTCGGCCCCCATAATGCCTTTCTTTGGCGCTCAATATCCATATCCATATCCAACATATATCCAAAGGAAAAAATAAACTTGAAGTGGTTATTTGGCCCAAAGTTTTTGGAAATAACCTCTGTATCTCACAGAGTATGTTTGCAATCCAAACACTTTAGCAGCTGTTTGAATCCCGAGTCCTCTGAGACCGTCACATATGAAGTGAGTCCTCATTTTGAATTTCAAATACATTTCAGCAGTTCTCAAAATTCATCCATAGCTTGGTCTCTCAGGGACAAAGCAGTTGCTTTTGCAAACAGCCCCATATGCTTAATATGAATCTCAAATGACAGTCCATGGAAATGTACGTCCTCGTAGGGCAAAACCGTTGCATTTTATGTAAAATTAAATGATTAACATTACTTCGAGGAGGTCAAATGATAAACAAAAGAAGCTGTGAAACTGAATAACCCTCATTATTTTGTTTCATGCTAGATTGTCATTTTTTTGCACGCATTCACTCTTTTAGCAGACCATTCAAAGCAATTATAAAAGTATAAAATTATTAATAATAATATAATATAATAAAATAATAATATACTTTTATAATTAAATTATAAAAGTATATTATTGATAAAAATAACACTGGGTGATTTTCTTTTTCACAATATCACAATTAAACAAATGTGTGAATTTTAAATAATTTAATTACGCTTTGAGCAGATGTTGAATTTTCTTTTTTTATATTTTTAATTTAATTAAATTTGATATGTTTGTATTTTATTTATTTTATTGTATTTATTTTTATTTTACTTTATAATTTTTTTGTTGTTGTTATGTACTGGTAATTTATTAAGAAAAATTCCTGGTGCTTCCTCATTTTTTCCCTTTAGCTAACTGAACTATTTCAAACAATATTTTCTTATAATTATATTTTAAATCTGATGTTCTCAAGGAGGTCTACAATACCTGGAGAAAACTATCCCATTCATCTCTGTGGCATTGGCGCTTGATTCTCTGGAGGTATGTCATTTGAAACCTACCATCACTCTGCCAGACTTCAGTGAGTATTAGCAATGGATTTAATGAATTATGTGCATATTAGCTGGTTTGTCTCACTCTAAAACATTCCATTGTGTTTGAAATTACATAAACCGGTTTGACAAAATTCCAAACAATTTGACACCCTTACAATATACTAATGTTGGGCAATATGCTCCATAGTCATATCGTCCCATCGTTAGCCTGTGAGATCACCGATAAAAAACAATATTATCATGTTAATTTATTTCATTATTTACTTACTTAGTTTCATAGCCAGAGAGCCTAATGTTAGGATGTCATGTCATAAAATATTTTTAATGTGACTGAATTTGTATTTAACATGATAGCAATTTAATAGAAACATTGTAAGTTACTAATTATAATGCTTACATTTCCTCAGTTATTCAAACAGCAGCTACAGAAATCGAGCAATGAACATTTACATTATCAGAAAGAACATGACTTCAGTCTAGCGTGAGATTATGCACTTTAAAAAAACACTCCCGTTATAATCAGTGAAGCTATCTACACTGTATGACGAATAAATCTCTTATACTTGCATCGCACATACATCTGCACTTTGTTGTCTATGATGAGAATTGGCGAGAGAGCAGAATTCAGTCAGTGAGCACACACGGAACGACAAAACTCTGGTGTGCAGAAAAAGAAATATGATGGAACAAATAAGCCCTAATATTAATTATATAGCATTAATAGCCTGATAATAATAATAATAATAATAATCGTCTTGCTGTCGTCACAGGCGATAACTCTGACTATCATCGATACACAATACTATCGTCTATCGGCACAACCCTATAATGTACGATAACTCAATTTAGCTCTTTATTTCCATCCTATTCATTGATAATGTTCGACAAGAGCATATTTCTGAAAGCCTACTATACCCTTTTATAGAAATACTTCCTGAAATTTCCACACAAGCATATTTATGTTTAGCCACCGAGTTAGAGAGTTCTGGCACTGCATAACTGGAATGATGATACTGCAGCGGATGCACGTAACCTCGAGAGAGTGACAGTGAGTGTTGGTAGTGGCCACTAATTCTCTTCCTCCTATCTCTGTACTTAATCATCCAATCAATCTTGCCTTTGACAAAGGCTCCTGTGATAGAACATCTCTGCCTGCAATCTCTTCTCCATCTCTGCTGCTCTCAGGCCTGTGGGGAGAGGGAAGGACTGTGTGGAGGGGGTCTTAATCTACTCATTCAATTCCTGCCAATGCTCATCGCTCTCTCTCCATTTCAAAGGGCAAATGGAGCATGCGGCCAAAAAACACCACCACCAAATTACATTGTCTCTTCTGAGTTCTTTTTCCTTCTCTCTCGCACTTTCTCTCTAGTTTTCTGGCTCTTTTTCATTGTTTCTCTCCGCCGTTAGTGGCATGTGCTGCTGGCCTTCTGAAATGAGCATGTTTGGGTGAAAATTAATGCTCCAGTTCGATTTGATGATTACATGGATTCCAGGTTAAAAGCATATGGTAAAGCATTTAGTTGACTCTGTCAGCGAGCCACTAATATTCCATTCCTGTGCCTTTTGAACTCTTGTAAGCTATGAAAGATTAATATGCTTTTGTTAAGGCAAGACACTACAGCTGAATAGGGTAAAAATGTAAAAATGACGTGTAAAAAAGGTGTAAAAAAGGTGTATTAAGACAAACTGTATTTCTAGAAAACAAAACTGAAATGTTTTGTTTAAATATGCAAATGAGGCATTGGCTAATTAAATATGCACACATGTACATATATTTCAAGAATAGAAACACTGGATGAAGTCAGATTTAAGATTTCTTTTTCAAAAGTGCTACTGATGAGGATATTTCTGGCTCAGTGCAAGAGAAAAAAAAACTCATTTTGAGAAAACTGCCTTATTGTAAATGAAATCTACAGATCAAATAGATAAATTATAATAAAATAAACTCTTAAATGTGTAATTTAGTTGTTTTCTTTCCACTAATCTGAAAGAAGACAAGTTATTGAAGCGAAATTGTTAAAAATCTCAAAATTGACCAGTCCATGGAAATTGAGTTTTGTTGCGTCGCAGTGTGTTGCTCGTTTCCAGTAAAGATGCAATGTTAAAGCTATTTATTTAAAATGTATTTATTTCTAATGTTCTAAACAGATCTGAATCACTTGTTTCACTGCAGAGCCCATATTGTAAGTGAATTGCTTTTTTTATTAAAAATATATATTTTGTGAAACAACAAATTATTCCTGAGAGTTGATCATTAAGTAGCCTAATAACAAAAAGGGTTCGGGGCACTGATCTGTTATAAATCAGTGGTTCGGGGCCACTCATTTAGATTTACTTAAGTTTTGATCATGTTTGGTAATATTTGTTTTGATTTATTTTTATATTGTTAATTATATTCTCATCTGATTTTTTTGGAGTCACTGCTTCGCACAGAAAACGCCCCTGCTTTCTGCAGCTTTCCACCCCCGGCATCTTTCTCTCTCTGTCTCAAAATGAAGCTCTTTGAATTCCTCTCTGATGTAAGGATCTTGTGAGATGTGGATGGGCTCAGTATGAGAGGCTCGATTTGATGCAATGAGTTTGCTTTCAAGATATCACTCCATCCTTCTTTCTTGCTTCCCTTCTTCTTTTTTCTCTCATCTCATAAAATCTCGCCCACTTGCTCCCCTTCATCTCACTCTGTTATGTATGCACAGTCACTCTCGTGCCACATGCGCAAACATTCATTTGATATTCATTATATTTACACAATTATGAATTATGTTCCTTAACACGTACACTGGAATTACCAGCAAAACACTCTCTCTGATAAGAGCTCTGTCAGTGTGCATACAGGCGAAGGTGATGTATGTTGTTACTTTCTCTTATTCCAGTTTAAAACTGAAATGTTCAGATGCTCATGAATCATTTTAAGGCATCTCCATTTATATATCCTTTACCATTTATATATCCTTTTTTTATAATCCCCATAAATCATAAACAGTCTCTTCAAACGAGCGGTCCCAGATTTTCACCTACTCTTACTTAAAGGGGTGGTTGACTGGTTTTTTTATAGGCTTGATTGTGTTTATGGGGTGCAGTCTAACATGTGTCAATGCTTTGTTTGTTAAAAAACGCATTATTTTTCACATAATTTACCTTTATTCCACACCTCTCTGTCCCTGAACTTTCAGCTTCGTAACTTTGCAGATATTGTTCATGATCAAACAGCAACATTACACACTAACATTAAAAAAGTGAAATCGCAATCAACCACCCCTTTAAGTGTAGGGAAACCCCGCCCACGAGCGGAGAGCAGCTCATTTGCATTTAAAGAGACACACACGAAAACAGCGTGTTTTTGCCCCCACCCAAAAAGGGTAATTTTGGGCATGGTATAATAAATTATGATCTGTGGTGTATTTTGAGCTGAAACTTCAAGACAAATGTTGGGGACACCTGAGATTTAAATTACGTCTTGTAAAAAGGGGCATAATACATGTTTTGACAGAAACACAGCAGACTATCAGATTTGCCTGACTTCTGCTTTCACACAAGACCTCTCAGCACTTCCGGCTATCAACCAGCCAAGGAACGTCCTTCTCTACTCAAGTCTCAGCTTCAGACAGCCCACCCACACACCGCCCACACTCCCTTCATTGACCGCCTGATGTATATTGCTCACAAAACTGGAAAGCAGTTTCTCCATCTGACAAGATATAAGGTTTTGGCTGGCTTGATGCAACCTCCAGGAGTAAGGGCACACAGGTGTGTTTTATCATTCTGTCTGGAAATAAAGTTGTGTTCAGTGACAGCTTTTGAGGAAGAATTAATCACTGGGTTTGCCAAAGTTTGTCGGGTTAGTGGCATAAAATGTTTGAAAGATATTTTGCGACAATAAGTAGCAATTGTATCTAGATATCCACGAGTAGAACTTTGTTTTCTGTGTCATTTTCCTTCTTGACTACCAGCTTTGTAAAAAATATTTATATTAACCCAAAGGTAGCTGTAAAAATATACAGCTTATAATATAAAATACTAGATCTATTATGAGAGCTATTTTATCAGTGATTGGGGCAAATGAATCACTTGATAAAACAATGACATTATCTCACTTAAAGCCAAACACATTGATTTGCTTCAGAAGGCATTTATTAATCCCCTGGAGCCTATGTGGAGCACTTTTTTATGATGGATGGATACACTTTTTTGGGCTTCAAAATCTCGACCATCATTCACTGCCATTATAAAGCTTGGAAGAGCCATGACATTTTTTAATATAACTCTGATAGTATTCGTCTGAAAGAAGAAAGTCATATACGTACACCTAGGATGGCTTGAGGGTGAGTAAATCATGGGGTAATTTTCATTTCATTTGGTTGAACTATCCCTTTAAGAGCACATTTCACAGTAATTATTGCTTTACCATATAAAATATGGTAAATATGCCCCTGACTTCAGAGATACACGTTTTATGGTTGTATAGGACTATTTTTGGTCATTACACATTTTAACATTCAATTCAGTCATACATTATTTATTTTATTTTATTTTATTCATATTCACTAGTTTTATACAAAGTAACTAGTGCCCCTGACTTCATTGATACATTTTGGATGGAGTTGATGGAGACTATTATGTTCATTTTTTAATAAATTGAAAACTGCTATTTAAAACCAACCAATCAATCAATCAATCAATCAATCAATCAATCAATCAATGTCAAACTCTAAAGAGACAAGACAAGATATAAGAAAATTAGTGCTGTCAAATGATTAATCGCGATTAATCACATCCAAAATAAAAGTTTTTGTTTACATAATATATATATTGTACTGTATTTATTTATTATGTATATATAAATACACACACATACAGTATATATTTTGGAAATATGTACATGTATATACATTTATATATTTATATTATTATATTTTTTATTATATATAAATATATTTAATATATAAACATAACATATTTTTCTTAAATATATACATGCACGTGTTTGTATTTATATATACATAATAAATAAACACAGTACAATATATATATTATGTAAACAAAAACTTTTATTTTGGATGCGATTAATCGTTTGACAGCACTAAAGAAAATATTAAATACATAGCACTCAGAAATTTTGGGAGAAATATTCCACTGGCAATTAGTAAACATTGATCTGATCATTTATCTGTACTTTTCAGTACTGAATGACTGATATTTGTAATCAAAATGATCCGTCCACCATCTTTCTTTCACTGAGCTTGCTGCAATGCATTCTGCTGCTTGTAATGCTTCTAAATGCTTTCTTGGTAGGCATCTCACTAGGTTTTGCAAATGAGCTTTATTCTGAGATTGCGTCAGCCTGGCTTACAGTGAAGCAACCTTCAGGGTTTTATGTGCGATAATGTGGAATCTGATGTCCTCGGGATATGACAACCTCGTCCTGCAGGAAGAAGACAGGAACACTCTGTACAAAGCTCTTTGGAGAGAATCTTAAAAAATCCACTTGCTTATCATAGTGAATGGTATTTAATGTTCACACATAACCTGTAATCAGCTACCAAATAACAGCATAAAGCAGTAGCAGCTTGTAAGAACAGTGAATTCACCCATAACCATCTGCTTTTGAAAAGCGATGAGGTGCTGCCGTTAATCACTTTTACCATATTCTATATTTACTCCCCCATTTTGCTCACAGATCAGTTGACATCATATCTCACTGTCTCAGGTGAGTGGTGAGAAAACAGTATTAAATTTAGAATATGAGCATAAAATCTGAAAAATTCAGTAAACTAATGAAATTGGAACCGTAATTTCACACATCTTAGCACACTAGAGTGTAATGTATGGTGTTCAGTGTTTAGTTGATCAGTTATCATGCTTTTTTTGTCGATTTATCCTCATCAAAATGAAATTAGGCAGCACTGATGAAAGTGACATTTTGAGCCTGATGATGCCAAAAATTGACTAATTGCACTATAAATTATTTCAAAGCTTAAAGGGATAGTTCACCCAAAAATGAAAATTCTGTCATTTATGCATTTATCATTTTTGGTGAACTATCCATTTAACAAGAAGCAGTATTAAAATAAAACCTCAAAATAAAATAAAATTAAATATTTTTGTATTATAGAAATTTTTTTTATGAAAATATTGGATAATACAAAATCTGCAGGTATAACAGTCTCATAAAAATACGTAGGCCTACCTCTGGTACTTTTCTGCAACACCGTTTTTAAGTACCTTACAGCACGTTTCGCCGCACTTTCAAAGAGAAACCGTGCCATTTGAACTTACTTATATGCAGATTTGAACTGTTTTGTCGAACTCGCCTCTCAAGTACGTCTCCGTATTCCGTGAGCTACCGAACAATCCTATCGGCCTACTGCCTCTAGTGTTCATTTCTTTTGGAAACTGCAGTGATATGTACTTATTGGTACGTATTTCGCGTCTCGCGAAAAAGTGCCCCCAGGTACGTTTTTGCCATGAGACCGGGTAGAACAGTTTATATTTTGAAGCTTAAATGCAGGAATGCAGTTTTTTTCTTAAAGGGATAGTTCACCTAAAAACAAAACGTGTTATTATTTTGTATTACACTGAGAAACAGTTTAATACAAAAATTTGCAGTTAATGGAATAGTTCACCCAAAACTGAAAATGTATTGAAAATTTGCTCACCCTCAGGCCATGAGTTTGTACATCTTGCAATTTTAAGCAAATTTTCAATTTTGGTTAAACCATTCCTTTAATATATATGCTTGTCATAGGATGCTATACTAAACCTATTGCATTATTATTCACAGTAGATTTTAGACCTATGTGTGTTTATGCTTACGTTTCTGCTTGTGTTCTCCTTGAGATTTCAGCTTCCTTAACTTCTCCATTCACTCTAAATGTAATTAAAAACTTTCGACCCAGCTAAGCTGATGTCTATTTAGGAAATAAGTCCCTCTGGATTGCATACTGGGTTTGGCACAGCCAGAGAGAAACGGAGAGTGTGTCCAACTGTGAAGAAGTCTCCTCTTAAAATGCAGTGTAAGCTGTTCAGCAGAATTATGTGGAACAAGAACTTTGGTAAAACAAACTAGCACAGGTGGTTGTTTAAAGATTTATTTATTGTGTGTGGTGCTCTGGAGTACTTTGTTCAAATTGGTCAATTGCAGCATTCTGTAGTTTAATATTTTATATAATGATCCCTTAACTATATAGTTGACCATTTTCAACAGTACCGCTCAAAAGTTTGAGGTCGGTTTGATTTTTCTAATGCTCACCGAGGCTGCATTTTTTTTTTTTTTTTTGAAAAAACAAAACAAACAGTAAAACCAGTAATATTGTGAACTGTTATTACAATTTAAAAGAACAATTTCTATTTTAACTGTTAACTGTTTTCTATTTTAAAATACTGTAAAATGTAGGACTGTAATTTTATAATACTGCCAGAAAACACTTTTATTCAGAAACATGCTTAAGTGGAATATTTTCTAATGTATCACCTGAATGTATTTTAGATTTTTTTGTGTTATGTCAAGTTAAAATGTTTTATATAATAATTTTACATTTTATGGTTTATGATGCTGTGTGGATTATGATCCTTGTGTTTACCTTGTAAATAGCCCGATGCTAACATGGTGTAAAAAAAATAATAAGCAAACAAAAATTGTAAAATTTAATATATTCCTGTGATGCAAAGCTGAGTTTTCATCATCCAGTCTTCAGTATCACATGATTATTCAGAAATCATAGAATAGAAATCTGTTGTAATATTATACATGTCTTTACTGTTTTGATTTTGAATAAATTTAATGCATCTTTGCTGAATAAAATTCTACTTGTTCTTTTTTTTTATTATTACCGACCCCAAACGTTTGAACAATAGTGTACATGGCTGTGCTAGTTTCATGTCTTTTGCTTCACTCTGCACTTTGTATCACTCTGATATTTTCTCCCATTTCTTAAATCAATATTTGATAGATATTCATTTATTTATTTAGTAAGTATGGGCCAGATCTCCTGCTTGGGGTCAGATCTGTGTTTCTGTGATTTCTCTGACTCCAAGATTGTCCGGAGTGGGATTTCACTCCCCAGTTAGCAAGGAGAGGAAAAAACTTGCAGTGGAGCTGGAATGGAGTGATTATTGAAATCTTTAGGGCTTCACTTATATATTCTCTGTCAGGCATGCTGTCATTCTGTGCATTGATGTTTGGAGCAGAGTGGAATATCTGTCCCCAGTGAGCAAGTAGTGGAAAAACCCCTGAATGGAGCTGGTTTGGAGTGATTATAGGAATCTGTGTTGCTTCACTCCACTTATATATTCTGTACCAAGCAGGCAATCATGCATAATCTTTGCTTTTCTACTTGATGTTTGGTTTCCTTTGGAACTTAGTTTTTTTGTTTTTTGGTGGTGGTGGTATTAAAAAACAATATACAAAATATATTTTGTCAAACCCATCTTCCATGTGCTTAGAAGTATATAACTTTTCAAAAACACACTATTTGAATTTCTCAAAACCATAGTGGTTCTCTGCTATCAAAGAGCAACTGTTTGAAAAGCACTAACAATCCTATCTATCCTTTGTTCCAAGAAGAGCGCTGTGGCTTCCCCGGCTCCCATCAGGGTCTGTCCAATCAGAACAGTCCAAACCCTGGTGACTCAATAAAGAGAGAGGAGACCATCTGTAACACCCACAAGCCTCTGTTTGACAAATAGCAGAGTCCTTAAGCTGAAGCAGACGACGCTCACGGATTAGCAAGCTACTGTATCTTACTCCCACAGCTGGCAAGACTCGACTAAGAGCTTCTCCAGTGCCCTTTCTAAGCGATCTGGCAAGGGAAAAGTTGCAAAAGATGTTAATAAGGAACTCTGGACATTTAGAAGGCAGGATGGAATAAAGCTGGTCACAGAGACATTGAAACGGTCCCTCAAAGCTTTTCGATAAAACTAAAATGGCCTCTGAACATCTTAGTTTTGCTCAAAAAAGGAAGTCTTTATGGAATTAATTTGGCAAGGGTAGGTGAAAATCATTTTCTGTAGGATACTAGTCTCACATATTTGGTCAGGGACAGGTCATCTGAATGATATATAAAGCAAAAAACACAGTTTTGTGATATGTGCCATTTAGGGCCAGGTTTCAAAGGTTTTTTTCAAAGGAAATTAATACTTTTATTCTGCAAGGATGCATTCAATTGATCAGATGTGACAGTAGGGGCATTTATAATGTTACATACAATTTATATTTCAAATAACTGCTGTTCTGTTCATCAAAGAATGCTGAAAATATGTATCATGGTTTCCACAAAAATATTAAGCAGCGAGACTGTTGAACTTTGATAAAAAATAAATGTTTCTTGAGCAGCAAAACAGAATGATTTCTGAAGGATCATGTGACACTGAAAAAAACAGCTTTACCATCACAGGAATAAATTACATTTTTAAATGTATTTAAATAGAAAACAGTTATTTTAAATTGTAAAAATATTTCAAAATATTACTGTATATTTGATCAAATTAATGCAGCATTGGTGAGCATAAGATACTTTTTTCAAAAACGTTGAAGCATTTTACCAACCCCCAACTTTTGAAATGTTCTATCTTTCTAAGATTTGATAACCTGACAGACTTTACCAAATTCAGTGATACTGTAGTTCTTCCTCAAAAACATTTGTTTGATCAACTGGGCTGATTTAAAAAAAAAAAAAAAAGAAAACTGAGTATGTACAGGCTTAGAAAAGATACTAACTGGACATGCTCTTGAGTTTCACCAGTAATTTGAGTTCATTGCACTTTTATTTTAAAAATGTTCACACGTCTGGCAAAAGAAGATACGAAACCAAGGGTGGTCACTTGACCAGTTGGACATTGTCATGCCCAGTTCAGACGATCCCGCTAAGCCATGAAGGTGATTATTTGTCACACAGGCCAGGGAACCAAGCACCAGATGGACCTTGGCTCTACTATTACCGTCTTGCATCTGCTTGTTTAGGGGAAAAAAAAGCCAAATTAAGTCCCAACGTCCAGAGCGAAATAACACAGATACCCAGAAACAGCTACAAAAAAATTTTGTCCAGATCAGTTGAGAAGAAGCGTTTTGACAAATTGCCCTCCGATGCAAATTCCCCAAGAAGCGTTCTTGCATCTATTCAATGCTGTTGAGTATGTGGCTCAGAGCATAAAGGCACCATTTTAGGATAGAATTTTGTTTTGCACGCATCCCACATTTTTTGTAGGCTGTATTAAAAATGTTTTATGTCCATGGTACATGTGTAAGACTTGCTACAAATTGGCAAGCAGCAACCTTAAAGATGGCACTTCAATGAGAGCTGTCACTCAATATGACTGACAGCTATCTGCCTCGGGTCAGTAGTGTTCTCTGTGTTTTCTCTGCCTTACTGACTGCAAGCGGAGAGGAAGATGCAGCATTGGAAGTGTGACAAGCTAAAATCAACAATGAAACTGTTCTGTGTCTTTGGCGGATATTGCTCTCAGTGAAAACATTGTTCTCAGTGAATACATCAGACACAGATACTCATTAAAATCTCAACGCTGATGCACAATGTCTTATTTCTGTGTCATTGATATGTTTTTCCTGGTTAGAGCTTTGAGGAGTTTACTTTTACAAAATTGCATCATTTCTGGATTTCTGTTTTTAATTAATCTTGGCTAATTACACAACCAGAATTCAATTGATTTTTATGGATATGGCCATATTTCTAATTAAAGGGGTAGTTCACCAAAAAATCTGTCACAATTTATTCATATATTTTGACGTTACCATTCAAACATTTGGGGTCTGTACATTTTTAAAATGTTTTTAAAAGACGTCTCTCATGCTCACCAAGGCAGAATTTATTCGATGAAAAATACAGTAAAAAACGTAATATTGTGAAATATTTGTACAATTTAAAATGACTGTTTTCATGTCATTTATTCCTGTGATGCAAAGCTGAATTTTGAGCATCATTACTCCAGTCTTCAGTGTCACATGATCCTTCAGAAATCATTCTAATATGCTGATTTGCTGCTCAAGAATAATTTCTTATTACTATCAATGTTGTAAACAGTTGTGCCGCTTAATATTTTTGTGGAAAATGTGATGCATTTTTTTTCCAGGACTCACTGAAGAATACAAAGTTCAAAAGAACTACATTTATTTGAAATAGAATTTAAAATTTTGATCAATTTAATGTGTCCTTGCTGAATAAAAATATTAATTTCTTTAAAAAAAAAAAAAGAAAGGTACTGTACGTACCGGGACACAGAGCTAGTAAAATGTCAAAAAAAACCTCTATACAGTGAAAGGGTTAGTTCACCCAAAAATGAAAATTCTGTTGTTAATTACTCACCCAAAATAGTCCATGTGACATCAGTGGTTCAATAACAAAAATAACAACTTTATTCAACAATTTCTTCTCTTCTGTGTTAGTCTTCGACGCGCGTTCACGGAAGAGAAGAAATTGTTGAATAAAGTCATTATTTTTGGTTTCTTTGCGCACAAAAATTATTCTCGTAGATTCATAACGTTATGGTTTAACCACTAATGCCACATGGACTATTTTAATGATGTTCTTACTACATTTCTGGGCCTTGAATGTGTCAGTTGCGTTGCTGTCAGAAAGCTCTCGGATTTCATGAAAAAATATCTTAATTTGTGTTCCGAAGATGAACGAAGGTCTTATGGGTTTGGAACGACATGAGGGTGAGTAATTAATGACAGACTTTTCATTTTGGATGAAGTAGCGTAATATGACAAAAGTAATGACCAAAAAAATATTACATCAAGAAAGTACCATTAAAGTAATCCATAAAATAGCTTTAAGTGTGGTAAAGACCAAAATGTATGATCTCAAACACACCTTGCATCATGATTGCAAGACACGTGAAAACCAACAAGTGCAAATGAGATTTGACAGCAATGCTGGAGGGGAAGATTTTCAGCGAACAACAACATTTCACAGCCAGATCATTTTTCTTTAATTTTCCATTTGGATGAGTTAGTATATCCCTATTAAAAGAAGCCAAAATCATTCCTTCAAAGGTTTAAGGCTTCCCTTCCCGCATGTGAGATTATGAAGGTGACCCTCATTTCCTGTAGAACCACTTACAGTGCTCCACTGGGATCTGGCCCCTCAGCACTATAAATCCCTCAGGTCCTGACAGCGTATCCCATAGGCACCCTGCAAACCATAAGCACCCCTGAAATCTGGTACTTCAGAGCGCTTTTGCCAGCTTGATGGGAAGTGATATTCCTTAAAAAGATGGGTAATCTGCATGCTATCTATCAAGTATGGGGCGTAGAGAAGTAGAGAAGTGTGAATACATGAACAGTCCCTGTAGCTGCACATTGACTTATGCATCAATAATCCTGATGTTCCTTACATAAGCTAAATGATACCCAAAAGTCCCAAACGAAAAGTCATTATTCTCTGAAAATCCTACCTTCTGCTGCAGCCCTCAAATCTCAACATATTCTGCATATTCAAAGATGTTACGTCACTTTTGGCACTTTTGCATGAATAAAAATATGCTTATGTACATTCGTTATAATAACAATGTTTCTTGAGCAGCAAATGAGCATATTAGAATGATTTCTGAAGGATCATGTAACACTCAAGACTGGAGTAATGATGCTGAAAAATTCAGTTTTGCATCACAGGAATAAATTATATTATAAAAGATATTCAAATAGAAATCAGTTGTTTTAAATTGTAATAAAATTTCACAATATGACTAATTTTACTGTATTTTTCATTAAATAAATGCAGCCTTGGTGAGCATAAGATACTTCTTTTAAAAACATTTTTAAAATCTTACCAATTCCAAATTTTTGAGTGATAGTATAACTCAGAAAACAAACTTAAACATGCAATTCTGATCATGGATTTCTATTTTTAAAAAATATGCATAACCTCATGGATATTTAACACAGTATATTAATTTCCAGCAAAAAGCTTTATTAAATTTGTTTTTATTAAAAGATATATAT
>NW_015646846.1:2094402-2095311 GCF_001515625.1 Sinocyclocheilus rhinocerous | reverse complement strand
TATATATATATATATATATATATATATTCTGAATATACCTCCCGCTACTGTGATTTGTCATACCGCCCATTCTAGTGTGAAACATTACATCAATACTCCCACTTGATTGCAATCAAGAAAAACCATGAAAGTGCATAAAGCATGAGAATAAACAACTGACATGTTTAATCAAGTTTAATTTCCTAGTTCTCGCATAAGAGGAAACTTCACAAAGTACTCAAGTAAAGGTTATGAGAGCCATTAGAACCATCCAGGGAATCTCTGAAGACAATGTAATTGTATAGATCCCCCCCCCCCGGAAAAAAGCAAGAGTAACCTATGGCTTACAATTCAGGATGCCCCTCAGTAAATTACAGTGCTGATTTCCATGTTAATGTTGGCGAGAGATTTATGAGCAGCATGCTTACACTGTGTTCTCACTTTTGGCACTTTTGCATGAATAAAAATATGCTTATGTACATTCGTTATAATAACAATGTTTCTTGAGCAGCAAATGAGCATATTAGAATGATTTCTGAAGGATCATGTAACACTCAAGACTGGAGTAATGATGCTGAAAAATTCAGTTTTGCATCACAGGAATAAATTATATTATAAAAGATATTCAAATAGAAATCAGTTGTTTTAAATTGTAATAAAATTTCACAATATGACTAATTTTACTGTATTTTTCATTAAATAAATGCAGCCTTGGTGAGCATAAGATACTTCTTTTAAAAACATTTTTAAAATCTTACCAATTCCAAATTTTTGAGTGATAGTATAACTCAGAAAACAAACTTAAACATGCAATTCTGATCATGGATTTCTATTTTTAAAAAATATGCATAACCTCATGGATATTTAACACAGTATATTAATTTCCAGCAAAAAGCTTTATTAAATTTGTTTTTATTAAAAGATATATAT
>NW_015646846.1:2070027-2094174 GCF_001515625.1 Sinocyclocheilus rhinocerous | reverse complement strand
TATATATATATATATATATATATATATTCTGAATATACCTCCCGCTACTGTGATTTGTCATACCGCCCATTCTAGTGTGAAACATTACATCAATACTCCCACTTGATTGCAATCAAGAAAAACCATGAAAGTGCATAAAGCATGAGAATAAACAACTGACATGTTTAATCAAGTTTAATTTCCTAGTTCTCGCATAAGAGGAAACTTCACAAAGTACTCAAGTAAAGGTTATGAGAGCCATTAGAACCATCCAGGGAATCTCTGAAGACAATGTAATTGTATAGATCCCCCCCCCCCGGAAAAAAGCAAGAGTAACCTATGGCTTACAATTCAGGATCTCACTCAGTAAATTACAGTGCTGATTTCCATGTTAATGTTGGCGAGAGATTTATGAGCAGCATGCTTACACTGTGTTCCTATAAGCTCTTTGGGTATGTTTTATGTCAGGGTCACATCCATTAGTTTCAAGTCTAATTTATGTATGTGTCCTTGATCTGTCTAAAAAAAACAAAAATCTTTCTTAATAGATAATTTGATATGTTTGATTAGTTTTCCAAGAAAAATATTTAAACAGCATGCCTTTAACAACATTGATTAAGAAATTAATACATGATTTAGAGAACATATATAATGAATTAGATTTTTTTTTTTTTGCACCCATGGCTTATTGCTGTCATGTAGTACCTATTGAACTTCAAAAGTCAATACACAAAAGCTGTTGTTATTAAAAGGTATAGTTTACCTAAAATTAAAATGTGCATAAAATGTACTCACCCTCAGGCCATACAAAATGTAAAGTAGTTTGTTTCTTAATCTGAACAGAATTTAAGAAATTTAGCATCGCATCACTTGCTCACCAATGGATCCTCTGCAGTGAATGGGTGCCATCAGAATGAGAGTCCAAACAGCTGATAAAAACATCACCATAATCTGCAAGCAATCCACATGACTCCAGTCCATCAGTTAACATCTTGTGAACCAAAAGCTATGTGTTTTAAGAAACAAATCCATCATTAAGATGTTTTTAATATCAAACCATTGCTTCTGGGTAAAATATGAGTCTTCTATCCACAATATTGCTTTCTCCACTGGAAAAGGTAATCTCATCTGAATCAGGAAAAAAAAATATTCACAGATCAAGCACCATTTACAAGCCAAAAAAACTTCCAAACCAATAACAGGACAACAAGGGATAGACTTTTTTACTGGAGGAAGTATTATTACGAACTTGTATTTTGACCAGAAGCAATGGTTTAACATTAAAATGTCTTAATGATGGATTTGCTTCTTACAAACATGTAGTTTTTCACTTCCCAAGATGTTAATTGATGGACTGGAGTCTTACTTGTGGATTGTTGTGATGTTTTTTCAGCTGTTTGGACTATCATTCTGACGGCACCCATTCACTGCAGAGGATCCATTGGTGAGCAAGTGATGTAATGCTAAATGTCTCCAAATCTATTCCTATGAAGAAGCAAACTCATCTACATCTTGGATGGCCTGAGGGTGAGTACATTTTCAGCTAATTTTATTTTTTGTTGAACTATTCCTGTAACGCAGCTTTAAGGTGGTAGTGTGTCTATGATGCATTAAAATGCTGTCTCTATACTAGTTTTTGGAAAAGAGCGAGAAACATATACTAGTGTACTGTATGCCGTTTCATGTGTCAGATGTGGTAGCTGGTTTGAAGAATGCAGTTGTACAGGAGAATGCATGCTTCAGAGCATCTTTTTAGATCTGTCATTTATGCACGGCAGGCAGTTGCCGAGCCGCTCATTGCATTGCAGAATGCATTGAGAAACAGAGCACTGGAGTCTTTGAAGCGAGCACATCAAACAGCTATTTTAATGAGACACCAATGACAAATATGCTGGAAATGTTTTTTTCATCTGTAAAGCACTAGTGGGCACTAGCCATGGCTGTCTGAAATTACCATTCACAAAGGAGCCACACTAAATGATCTATGGACACATTGGTCACTGTGGCCAGCTAATACCAATCTCTAATGGTCATTTTTCTTTATTACAACGGAAACACGCTTTTGTCGTATGTGACACCAGGTCATCTTAAGCCAATATGCAGTACATTGTGTGTTTCCCAGCATCTGATAAATGAAATGTTATGAGCTCAGTCTCGCCCTACCTAAGACCCTCTGCACAACACAGTGTTATTGCATTTGCTTGGCTGATATATGGAGTGAAAGCAGGGAAAACAATCATTCACAAAAAGTGTGTGTGTGTGTGGGGGGGGGATATGGGAGGCAGCAAATCCCTATTTTGTTTCCAGATTACACGTCTGTCTCAAATGTGCAGCTTGTAATAATATGTGAATATCCACATTTGAGAGATGAGGCACAGCATTATGATCAAAATCAATTTCTCATGTGGGTGCTATCAAAAGCGTGTTTTGGTAAATGCAACGCTGAGGACTTCCTGGTGCCAGTGATCTGCAGAGGAACATAATGTAATGTTTGACTGGATGAGTAGCAATAGCTTGAAATGCTTCGACTGAGCGACCTGCAGGGCCACGGTTTGTTTCTTGTTTTGTCATCAGCGTGAATAATTGATGCAGCGTCAGAAAAACAATACCATGAAAAACGTGTCAAGGTTATGAAATATTCCTGAATTCGTTTCAGTAGGAGGGAGAGATGTCTGATGTGTGAGATGCACCTTGAAAGCATCTTTCTCGCTGTCTTTAGTTCTCCACTTTATTCCTCCTTTACAGAATAAATACATATTCAGAATTTTCATAAATGTTCTGAGCTGTGCAGTCGATATGAATATTTCACAAAGCTAAAGTTCATCAACTAAATTCAGGTACATATTTGCTTTTTATTGCAACCTCTGATTGCATAAAGATCTATTAAAATTAATAGGGTGTTCTAGGATGTTGCTACAGTAGGTGAAATCAAAATTCAAAAAATAATAGCAATATTTTAGGCAATATTTTAATGAGATTACATTCTCATCTCGATTTGACATTTTCTGAAATGTCAATTATTAAAATTATACGTCAATGTGCATGTATGTGCATTACTTGCCTTCACAATTCTAAGCTGCCTGTGGGTGGCTACTGAAGTGTTGCCATGTGGTTGCTAAGGTTTTGTTGATAGTTGCTAGGATGTTCTGGGCTGTTGCCAGGTGAAATCATAAGACTGATCACTTAGACAATTCAAAACACACATTGTCTCTACAAGTTGCATTATTTGATGTATTCACAGCCATAGCATGTGTCAATATTTAAAAAAGCGTCAGAGGTCTTCAAATATAGCATAAAAGTCATATGAACTATTTTTATGACACCTTTATGTGCTTTTTGGAGATATCCCTATTTTTGGAGCTATCAATATAGCTATTCCCATTCCTCATTCATCTCCTTTTGTGTTTCATGGATGGAGAAAAACTAAACTATTCCTTCAATATTACTCATGCAAAGCTGTATCGTTTTTATAAACAATATTGATTTAAGATATAAGCCTTGAGAAAAATATAAGCCTTGAGAAAATATAAGCCTTGGGAAAAAATGTAAGTCAATTTTTTGAATGGAGAGAATAACATTTCGTTATTGAATAAAACAGAAGAAAAGAAAAAAGAAAAGAAAAGAAAAAAATGCCTTTTATTCAATAAAAATTTTTAACATAACTTGTATAATATTGGCTCCTTTATGTGAAATAGCTTAAGTTTTATCTCATTTTTAGTCACTTTGAACTAAATCATCTATTAACAAATTAATTTAAATAACCTACAGTATATCTTTTTTCCCATTATTCAACATTATATTACGTGCCAAAACATTTAGCAACAATATTGATAGACAGATCAGATTGTGGTGGAGGACCAAGAAAGTTTTCTAGTTTCAAAGGACGGCATGACAACAAACCCACTGACTTACCCCATGTTTAAACAGTCGGAGAGAGAGGGCGACGGAGGCCTTTCACCTCGCGTTGCGGTGAAGGAGGCAGAGATTTTCCTGGCTGATCCATGCATTGAGCCCCTTTGCTTGGGAAGCTCTTTGATATGTGAGCTGGTTAATCCCTCTGGCTGCCATGTCTTCATCTTCCCATCCAGATGCCCTTTTATTAACCTTTGACTCTTCGCAGCTCCCCGTTTGAAGATGCCAGCGTTTCATTGGCTTTCCCTCCTCACCGGCATATACACAGTCGAGCCTGTTTCCTTTTCCCAAGCCCTTTGTCTGGTATTGCTCTGGGGGCTCGACTAGGCCCTTTTATAAATGGGTTTATTGCTGGGTCACATATTCCCTCCACTTGTTGGGGTGGATAAGCGGTACACCTACACCTATAGGCTGATTGGTGTTGGCATTATGGTTTTACTCTTTAATACCCAGCATTAGGTCACCATATTTGTGAAGCGCAATTAAGACGGCGCTCTCTTCTCAAGAAATAAGGAGCTTTATACTTCTTTGGGTTGGGAGAGAGAGCCAGTGAATTATTTCCCTGGTGATAGAGGAGCTTGTGATTACTCTCTTTGCCGTCTGTAATCCTTCTCTTTGCACTAATGTCAGCTGGATAATTCCCCTAATAAAGTGCTTTTAATTTCCTAAGGTCCATATACCTCACTACCTGACAAAAGAGCCTTTTTGGAGGCCAACATCACCTCCCTGCAAAAGCTCCTGATCACATGCATACTAACATGCCATTCTATAGACATTAAGGTGAATCTGTCAGCTGTTCACACCTGAGAATGTATCATTTGTAATGCTATTTTACCTGCTATGTTCTGCAACCTAAGCCAAAACGATACTTAATTCTTCCTACTGATTATCTGAGACCTAGAATGTTTATATATATATATGTGCATATGGGACAAGTTAGTGAGTGTAGTTAATAGTCAGGGTAAAATGAATAATAATATCAACAGTTTGTTTGCTTACCTTAATAAACAGACTGCATCTTTTAAATATTTGAAGCCATTTTTCTAATATCTTTGCAAGTTATGGCATTATACTTTGTGCAGAGGGGGACTGAGTAAGCCTCAGAGAATGAGGTGTAATTACTTGCATTGAAAACACAATGCTATACAACAACAGTACAAAGCCAGCTAAGCTGGAAGCCCCAGCAGGGTCTCAACTCATTCAGATCATGATGCATGCTGAAACTCTTTAAATTTTGAACCCATAGGCCATTCAGTTTTTCTCTGAAATAAGGAGCAAATCTCTATGGCACATGCTGTTTGAGGTCTAAAAAGTTTGAATTGAAGTTTTGTTTATAATAGACTCCAGTGTGAAATATAATAGGTTGAATTTCACAAAAATAATAAGTTGAACAAGAATAAAAATACAAATAAAAAAAAAACGTATCACCACATTTTTTTTTTAGCAATAGAAATTATACTATGGATTTCAATAAATAAATAAATAAAATGATTTATATTGATTTATATCTTGCAATTGCCTTTCTTATTTTTGTCATATTTCTTATTTTTAATTTTATGTTACGTTAATGAAAATTGTGGGTGCTTAATTGTCATGAAAATAACGTCACAACGTAAAAATCTCTAAATATTACATTAGCACAATAGAATTCCTTATTTTGGTTTTGTGAAATTCACCCATTAACATCTCCAAACTGTGTTTTAACCAGCCACAGGGATGGATTTCAAACTTCAAGAACATTTCCATCATTAAATCATATTGAAAGCAATGCTCCTTGTGTTGTTATGTGAAAGTATGCATGCAGTAATATCCATTAATCTGTCATGAGCTAAGCTTTAGTGGAAATGTTCAGAATGAACAGCATAATGCACAATCTCAGTGATCTTAAAACCCCCGTAGACTCCCCTCAAGGGGGAATTGTATTACTCTGACACATGGAGCATATGTTCATAAATCAAATCCAACCTATGGAGAAAACTCTGTCAATTCTTCCTTTCCCTTTTCCCCTCCTGAGAGTGCGCTCATTTGATAAAACTAAAGTTAATCAGCATGCTCATTAGGGATCTGACTACCTAGGTAACATTGCAGATTGTCGAGGGTGTTGGGAGTTCTCTGAGTTTCTCTCTTCTTCGTGTGATGCATTGCTATTGGCTTTCATGCAACAACATCTTTCCTCAGATTTCTTTGTTCCTTGCACTTTTACAGAACACCCCTTGGATCATAAGATCACTCTGAGTAGTTAAATTATTATCAGTAAATGTGAATGTAACAAAATGCGTCTGATTTACGGTTGTGATATTGTGCCATGCATATGGCTCTTAATTTAATATCTGATTACATCCTCCTTAATGCGATGCACTGCATGCTGTGATACACAGTTGTTTGAAATTCATTATCATGCAAATGATTGGATCAGAGAAAGTCCATGGACTCCATAGAAGCAAGCAATTACATTTGCTTTGAGATTCTGAGGTAGATAATGGACGCACACACACACACACACACATTTCTACCTCTACATCTTATCATCTGCCTCAGGAGGTGTCATTCTTAGTTTTTTGATACCCTCGTATGCTGCCTTAGAGGTCACCTGAACAGACCTGTGAAAAAAAGATTTTAAACACAGAGATTAGCTTTTCACTTTCACGCTGGCTATAGTGCCTATTAACAGTGTCGTTGACAGTTTTTAATTTACCTTGAATCTTATTTCTCTCATGAGTCACCGGACCTTTAAGGACAAACTAGTTTTGGAAAAATTAGTTTTGGAAAACTTCCATTTTCATTCTCCTTTCCACTCCACCTTTAACTCGCCGTCAAAATTTGTCACATTTTCTCTTTCAAACATCCCTCACCGCAGCGGTATTCCGATCATGTTCCGCGTGAGAGTTCAAAGAACACTATGAATGCATTTATAATAAGCATGCTCACTAATCACGCCATAGCATAACACGCCTCTGAGGAGCTAGCGGAGAACATCCTGCTCGATGCTTCAAAGCTCTGCGCTTAAGCATCCCACAGTCCTCCAAGGGCAAACTTTTGTTGGGCATATCAATACTGAAGGTAGCCCAAAAGCCTTTGTTTACTGAACTGCAAACCATGAGAAGAATCTAAGCACCGAGCACTGTCATTGTCTTCTTTTTATGCATTGCTTTTCTTTATTTTGATTAATATTTTTTATTAATTTCTTTGTTGATTTATATTTTATTCATTTAATTTTATTTATATTTTTAAGCTATAGTATGTGTTTCTTTAAATGGGTACTTTTGGGCCAGTTTGCTTTTTCACAACCTCAAGTTTATCTAATTTGAACAGTGAATAGACATGCACCACATAAAATGTATATATTTTTTTTCTATTTTCTTAACCAAAAACTGTCATAACGACCGCATCAAATATCATACATTAAAAATATGATATTATATATTAAAAGCATTCTGTGGTGAAAATTACATTTGAAATGTTTTAGAAATGTTATGGCCAACTCCTCTGACTATAGCTAGCATTTTATGTATGGTATACTGTATATGCAATGAAATATTATTTTTTACACTTTTTGCTTAAAAAAAACTTGATAAAACTACAGTTTGATTTGAAATAAAAAAATATTAATTAAATTAATTAAATAATATTAATATTAATAAAATCAATAATATTAATACAATTATTTCAACTTAAGCTCTTCACTGACACTTTTGATTCAGTGATAAAAAAACAAAAACCTTTTTTTAGTGTCAAAACTGTTGCCAATGAAAATGACATCAAATTAGATCAAAATTGATGCACAGTCATGTAAAAGTTGTGTAACAATTTATTTAAAGTATTTTCACAATAAATATTGAAATGGTTTATGATTTTTCATTCTTTATATTTTGCAAATGTAATAATTCATGTTTTTATAAAGTATTTCCATATTTTAAGATTGAAAGTCAGGGGACAAGGGTACAATAATACAATCTACTGGCAAAAAATAAATGTTGAAGGCATGGGATATGTAGTCCGGGATGACATGCAACAGTTTGTGTAGTGCGAGAGTCAATGTAATGAAAGGGTGACCTCTGGTGGTGATTGAACGGAAGTCCATGGACAGGATTCGTGACACATAGTAGTTGTGACCTTCATATAACAAAAGCAAACCATTCAAATCTGTTAGTTTAAATAAAAACATCAACCCCCAGTGACATAAAAGCACCTGTAGAAACACCCATATATGTTTGCTCTCTGCTGCCTTAGGGGAAAAAAGAACTTGCATCCTCAGTACTGACAGCTGCAGAATGGAGTCCTTTTATACTGCACAGACATGGAGATTTTTGTAACATGGCACACGTACACAACGTACACAAGTGGTATGACCAGAAAACCTGAGTGCTTGGAAACTTTTCACACAGTCAGTAAGTGCATGACGGTCAAACAGGGTGGCCGGGATTCCTGTTTCCTCAGTCTAGATGCTATAGCAGTATTACCTCCATACATCACGTAAAATTAGCAGCAGGGGCCCTGTCAGGTCCGACATTGCCACTTAATCTTAGCTTTTTGGCAGAGTGTTGCCATAACGGGTCAAGTGGTGGCCATTAATCAAACATCCCAAGTGCAATGGAAGCGGGTGGGTGGAGTAGAGTTACGGTGTTGAAGTGGGGGAGTTAGGGAGCTCAGAACAGTGCAGAAATTTCTCTGGGAATTAAGCTGGTCATAAAACCTTACCCGAGGAAATAATCCAGTGTATTCCATAAAAGATTAAACCCCTTAAAGAAGATGGACTGCCTTTTTTACTTTATCCTGCAGGTGTAATCCTAGATTATTGGAAGACTACTTGAAGTAGGCAATCTGGAAAATTTGTAGGGGCTAAGAAATCCATCCTCATGCCACTTGGCAGACGCATGGATTATATGTGAACAGACAGTGAGAAATTAATTGCCGTCGTGTTTCCGCTGAAAGTCACATATGAAGCTTCCTTTCCTAACCAGGACGTTCTTGTTTGCCTTCGATGTATGTTGTCTATGAAACATTGGTGCACCACATCTGAAGCGTAGTTATTAAATTGTTTGTTTTTGGACTGAGGTTTAAGTAAATAAGAGCACTTCATGAATACAGAAATATATATCAATGTATTTTTACTTTATTCTACAGCAAAAAAAAATTGAAGGAAGATAGTTGGATGGCTAATATTAAAAATATGAATAGGTTTGTGACTAGATGAATGAATGAACACAAATACTTTTTATTGTCACCATCAGTCTATAAACATCACAGTGCCAAAAAGTTATATAAAGAGTTGAGAAAAGCTTAAAAAAGTAATTGAAAAGCTAAGAAGTAGCAAATAGTTTATATTTTTTAATTATATTTATGCTTAAAACAAGAGAAAACAAATTGCAAATGTAGTAAAATTTGTTACATTTGTTCACACACACACACACACACACATATATATATATATATATATATATAAATTAGTGTAGAATATATCTTAGTATATAGTACTATATCTTAGAATGGCAACTAATGAATTTGCCTAATAAAATAATATATGAACGAAATGTGCCCTTAATATTTTTTATCTTATTGTTTAACTGTATCGTTGAAATATGGCTTTTGGTTATGTCAGGTATTGGCTGAACTGAAATATGATATATGGTTTTTTCAGGTATTGGCTGAACTGATCACAAACAGTTTACTTACAGTGTATGGATGCTAAGGTAAAGCAGCATGCATGTATTATTGTTTTTAATATGCCTTGTCATTATCTTCTACAGACATTTCCAGCTAACTGATAAAGAAAGTTGTCAAACGTGGAGCTCCTCCCTGTCTGCGAGTACATCTCCCGTAGTCTCCTGGATTATGCTTAACTCCTCTGAAATCTTGCCCTAGTGCAACATCAAAAGAGTAAAGCACACGGGAGTATCACGAAACTTATTAGAGCAGCCCTACGCTGTTTCTCTCTCTGTCTTTAGCTCTCTTTCATTCGCTCTTTCGCCATCAGACGTCTCTTTTTACACCCTGACTAGGCACATTTGAGTTTAAAGTAGTCATAGTCTTGAACCACCTGCAAACTTAAAGGCAAAGTTTTATGTCTTCATTAAAAAAGGTGAACCACTTTACAATGCGCAAGCCAGAAAATCTATTTAAAAAGCATAAAAATTGGATGTAAACCTTCCAATATTTCATAAAATTTCCATGAACTGAATATCAAAATTTGATGATTCATTGGCAAGTCCAAGTCTGTTTAAAAATAAATCATATTAGAACAGTGTATTATAATCTAGAGAGAGTTTAGTTTGAGTAACAACCAACTGCCTTTTTAAAGGAATGTTTTATGCACTTTATTATGATTTTTTATCCTTTTTGGAGCTTGACAGCCTCTGGAGGGTTTAGAAACTAAAAAAATATTTATATAACAGTTAAGCAATATCACAGAGGATAATCATAAATTCGGACAGCACGATTGCAGGTGTGATATTGATTTTATACAAATGGATAATAAAGTGCTGCAAGGATGACATCTGTAAAGTTGCAAAGACTAAAGTCTCAAATCCAAAGAGATATTCTTTTTAAAATAACAAAAATCGACGCGTTTCAGAAAGGCGGGGCATAGAGGAGAAACAATAATGTACAGTATGTGGAAAATAATGTGTTTTTTGAACCTTAAACCGCATAAACACATTTCATTACACCAAATACACCAAATAATGTTCTTTTTAGCAACATCATATGACCCCTTTAAAGCCAATGGGTTTTTTTAATAGGTTTTTGGTTAAATGCCTGAAATGTGGTCTGTGATTAACCCAAGCTCGAGATATTTTCACATTTTATTCAACATAAAACACATCAGTAATACACCCTTGTGATTTTTTTAAAAGCTTTTGCTTCTTTTGAAAAATGTGGTTGCTAACAAGTGGCTAAATGGGACTACAGAGGTTGCCAGGGACATTAAATGTCATCAGGTCGAACACTATTCACTAGTCCGCTTTTACAGCCTCATTGTATTTAGAATCACACTCTTGCAAACTATACTAACTTAAATTTTCAAAGAAAATGTTCTTGACAGCCTCTGGTCACTATTTGCTTTCATGGTATGAAAAAGGATGCAAAACCTCTCCTTTTGTGTTCCACAGAAGAAAGTCAGTCATCAGGTTTGAAATGACAATGGTGAGTAAATGATGAAAGAAGTTTAATTTTCTTTTGAGGCACTGCCATATGACAGTTAAACAAGAGAGCATCAAAACAGCTGATCTAAACCCTCTCACCAAAAACACATTGATCCGTACTAATTTGTTGGAAGAAAGACAGATAAAGTCACATTAAGCAACATAATGTGTTGATGAATACAGAAACTGTGCAAGGAAAACTGCTGCATCTAATGCTGTAAGTGAAAAGATGTGCAATATAACAAAAAGCAGCAAAAATAGTAGGCTTACAGTTTATTACTTTTTCTCAGTTATAGGCTCACTCGCTCACTCTCAATTATGCTACAATTTCAGTCGCTTACAGTTTAGCAATTCATATCATTTCTTAACATTCTGCCAGGAAACAGAGAGCCTAGAATAGCTGTTATAAGTGAAATTACTCAAGAGAAAGTGAGAAATAGGGACAGGTGAGCACTCTGCTGCAAGGAGTGTTAAGGGAGTGAGAGAGATTTGGTTGTGGCTGGGGCAGCAGATGAGGACCAGTCCGGATGCCTTGCAGCGACGTGCCCGGGGGCCTGCTTACAACGGCTCCCGCAGAAGCCCGTGTTTGGCCGCATGATCCAGGACAAGAAAGCGAATGATGTGTGCTACCGGCGCCTATTTTATAGTCGCACCGGTAGTGACGTCATGGCTGTCGCCGGCCAACGAGTTGGTGTTATTTCAATGTATGCTTCAGACACGGGTCACGACGAGGCGTTCCCCATAGCGACCCCTAGAGGACGCAGTTCGAAGTTCCACGAAAGGGAACAGCAGGATCACTCATTTGGAGGCTTTGCATGTTTGTTCACACGTGCCCACCTCTCCACATTGCCAATTGTCAGATGAAAGACTGTATAGAAGCCCCCAGCACCTTGATTTCAGTCTGTGACAAATTAGAGAAAGAGAAAGAGAAAGAGAAAGAGAAAGAGAGAGTGGTGGGACCGGGACAGAGAGCTGCAGGAGAAGAGAAGCATCACTCTAGTGACTTTTATCTTACACCACCAAAACGGATTCTCTTTGTTAGTTAAAGCTGATGTGTTTGTAAATGGCCAAAAATAATGATTGTTTCCCCTGCACTATGCTCAGATACCATTGGTTGGACAGACTTATAGGACCTGAACTCACGCCATTGGTTGGGTCTGTGTAAGGGATACAGCTACGGCCAGATTGTCCTACTGGGCATGCGCACATCAATATTGCGTCATTTTTGTCACGCTGAACAACAATTAATTACTGTTTTATTAATTACTGTTTAATTACTGCATTATTTTAAGGTTAGGTTTAGGTTTGGGGTAGGTGTAGACGTAAAACACAATCTAATAGGCAGCCATAGCTGTATCCTTTCTAGCCACAACCCCACTTAGGTCTTGTGTGTTTTGCGACTGTGACTTGGCAATGTAAATGCGATGAAGACTTAAACTACTTCAGTCTGTGTGCATTGAATTTATTTAATACACAAGTTTCACAATTTGAGTTGAATTACTGAAATAAATGAACTTTTCCACGACATTCTAATTTATTGAGATGCACCTGTATATGGTTTAGACTAAGGTGAGTAGTGTTTTATGGTGTTTGTCTGACTCTTATGTTTTCTAAATAGTTGTGCAGTAAAAACAGAAAAACAGCATTCGGAACATTCGCAACATTAGGAAAAACAGCATGATTGCGAGTGCGATTTTGTTTTTATTAAATTGTTCAATAAACAAGAAGTTAATATTAAGTTACCTTAGACACAATATTGTCAATTACTTTGTCTATTTTTGCTAAGCCATACAAAAATAGTTCTACACAAAGAATCATTCAGTGGAACACACAGACTGGCATTTCGTTCCTTAATGAATCAGCGTTTTGAGCGAATCTGTTGCGAATGACTCACTCATAAAGACACATTACTATACGAATCAATGTTTTTGAATGAATCGGTTGAAAGGATCAGTTAAATGACTCACTCATTAAGGCAGTCACTTTGCGCCACTTATTGGTGTAATGACGTAACACTCAGGAAGAATTACTGAGAAATCCACACCACAAACAGATCTAATTCTAGCATTACGACAAGTCTGAATTTTTGTGTTTGAGGGGGAAAAAAACAAGAGGGAGACTATATTGGTTGTTCTATTGATTAAGATTCCAATCAAATTAAATGTAAATTGACAACTCCGGAAGTGACGTTTCCTGAGGCTACTTTTATATGCTAAGAAAACACTTGATGTTAGGATTTGGGATTCACTCAAGTTAAAACCAAATCCCAAACAAGTGAAATCGAAAAACTACAGGGAGAGTATAATTTCGGTGCCCAGTGGGCAAATAATGTTAGATAATGAATAATAATGTCCACATTCATTTTACAAAGCCTACATAAAATGAACATCCAAATAAATCTGTTAATGGGGAAAAAAAACAAGCAGGACAGGCAATTGAATCAGTGCCAAGATTAAAATCTTGGGGACATTGTTGGCTGCCTGGCAGCACCTCCTCCTGCCCGACCTTGCCCGCAGCGAGAGTGGCACAGGGGGCATTGCCCCCACCAGTCTGTCTGCATCTGCGTGATTAGATAAACCATAGGGGACCAACTGGGGAAAAGCACACAGTGCCAAAAGAGCTCTTCAACGCATGAGGTCCCAAGTAGCTCCAAAAGCTGTTAATGAAGTCTGTCATTCAAAAGCATGGCAGTATAGACGAAGTAAGAAGCAAAGGGATGTGCCTGATACTGAGAGATTGTAATCGGGTTCTTATGGGGAAATGTGGGAATTCTGTTCAAAAGATATTAACAATACGTTTTTTGTTTTGTTTTGTTTTTTTTTGTTTTCTTATATAAAGGAATAATATTGGGGACTTTTTAAATGGGATTGTAGACTGTTAGCACATTAATTTTTAGATAGTTTTAACCTTTTCACCAAAGAAATATGTAGAAACATGTTTCTCGCTTAAACCCACTATGGGATTGTTTCTGCCACAGAATAAAAAAAAGAAAGGTAATCACAACTTTTTGTTTACATTCTGACTTTTTTACTTGGAATTCTGAGTTTACATCATACAATTCTGACTTTTTCTAAGAATTCTGAGATTCTGAGTTTACATCTTATAATTGTGTTTTTTTTTTCTAGTTTGTTTTCGCTATGGAATAAAAAAAAAAGTAATAGTATCCTTGCATCTCACAAATCTCACAATTAACTCTCATTAAATCTCACAATTTGCATCTCACAATCACAATTAATTTTTTTCTCTCGCAATTGCAAGTTTGAAAAAAAGTCTGAATTGTGAGATGAAAGGTCACAGTTGTATTATTTATTTATTTATCCCACAGCGGAAACAAGCTTTCCTAGGACAGTGGTGGCAGCACCTTTAAATAAATTGTTCAGTCAAGCCATAGAAATTATGTGGAAGTGGATGTATGTTTTTGATAGCATGTCTTTGGATACACAGTTATCAAACTCTTTATGTAGGGCTACTTTATTGTTTCTAGAAAGCCCAGCATATGTTATGTTTTGGATGCTGGTGCTCTGGCATGGCCACCAAGGTCCTTGACTAGCTTAACCAGCAAGACATCTTTGGTCAAACAGCTTCATCAAAAAGCCCATGCAGGTTGACCTTCGTCAGCATCAAATGAGCACTAATCTGCATAGACCAGCATGGAAATTCATGTTAGCCAAAGTTGTTGTTTTTTTCAGCAGGATAGTCTTCTGTTAATTAAAGTATACCAGTGTTAGATATTTCAATCTTATTGTATCATGTTTTCCCTTCATCACCAATTAATTGTGAAAAATTATGAATCTTGCCTGAATTCAGACATTTTGTAGTGAGTCGATGGAAAATTCCCATTGTGCATCTGTTGTGTGGCCGACACTGACGTCATTTCTCAGTTTCTGAGGAGGTAAGAAAATGTTCCACACCTTTAAGTGGCTGAGATGGTGCTGTCTTTCGTACTGCATGACTGAGAACTTTTCTTTCTGCATTCCCAAGTCCTTGTTAATGAGATGCAGTGAAGTGTCATACACTGCCCGGGGCTTTTGTCTCTCAGAACTGCTTCTCAGTAGCTCAGAGGGGAGCTGTGCTTTAGCATTGTGGTTGGCAAGAACAAAGAGAGACCCATTCATAAAGTAGGAAGTTAGTACCAGCTGCTCTACACTTTTATGTAAAGCACAAACTGCTAATCACTAAAAAAATGTAAAACTGAGATTATGAGATTTATTGTAGATTCGAAACTCCCGGTCTCACACCCAACACCCGCCCTGACCAACTCTCTACACAAACATTAACAACTCCAGCAACCCCCTGTCCCCACTTCTTGCACTTCAGATCAGTGAAGATGATGTGCGTCAGGTTTTCAGGATACAGAAGAGCAGAAAAGCACCAGGTCCAGATGGCGTTACACCAGCCTGTTCCTAGCTCTATCTGTCCCTGGATCACCAGCTTTCTGACAGATAGACAACAGCTAGTGAGAATTGGTAAATTCACATCCAACACCTGCACCATCAGCACTGGCGCTCCTCAGAGATGTGTGCTCTCCCCACTAGGGTTGTCACGATACCATAAACACGTTACGATACTATACCAACTGAAGTAGCATGATACCAAGTAGTAGGGATGTACAATAAATTTCGAATATTCGTCGAATTTAAAATAAAAATCCACATTTGAATGCAAAAACGTTGCATTCGAATTATAGGTGTGCCTCAGGCAGCCTTATCAGTGGCGCACGAGATGGCTCGAGCCATCAAAGGCTCGTTTAAATGATTAAAACTATAGTTTATATGTATATCTTAACGTTAGTATTACTTTTATCATGCAAACTACACTATACAGCATGTTATATGCATGCGTGTATGCGCGACAAACGCTGCCAGTGTGGAACGCTTCTGCGCTGCCTCTGCTCTGATTGCGCATCCAGTGTGAAACAGGCGTAAGGTGCGATTTCTACACAGCATTTTGCGCCATTAAAGGGTACCGCAGAAAGGCAACAGGACAAAAAAGACGCGCTAACCGTCACTGTCCCAAACACCCATACGCTCGGCTGAAGCGCGAGGAGCCCGCGGGTGGCTCCGGGAAATCACAGGGAGCCGACAACAAGGCTGTGGCCGAATGGCTGGCGAAGTGAGTAAAACATCAACACACACTCCAAGGGCTGTCAAAAAAAAAATAAAATCTAAATTTCGAATATTCGTCGAATTTAAAATAAAAATCCACATTTGAATGCAAAAACGTTGCATTCGAATTATAGGTGTGCCTCAGGCAGCCTTATCAGTGGCGCACGAGATGGCTCGAGCCATCAAAGGCTCGTTTAAATGATTAAAACTATAGTTTATATGTATATCTTAACGTTAGTATTACTTTTATCATGCAAACTACACTATACAGCATGTTATATGCATGCGTGTATGCGCGACAAACGCTGCCAGTGTGGAACGCTTCTGCGCTGCCTCTGCTCTGATTGCGCATCCAGTGTGAAACAGGCGTAAGGTGCGATTTCTACACAGCATTTTGCGCCATTAAAGGGTACCGCAGAAAGGCAACAGGACAAAAAAGACGCTTTTGTATTGTTTATTTGAAGGCACAAGTGTGTTCGAACAATTTAGCGACTGCCCCACATACATTACTTACGGTAGAACCGTAATGACGATACTACCGTTTACAAAATACAGTGGCACCACCAGTATTTTGGAGCCTTAGTGTCGCGATACTACCATAGTACCGGTAAACCGTTCTCCCTGTACACCAACAACTGCACCTCTACTGACCCCTCTGTCAAGCTCCTGAAGTTTTTGGATGACACCACAGTCATCAGCCTCATCCAGGACGGTGACGAGTCTGCTTATAGAAGCGAGGTTGAGCAGCTGGCTGTCTGGTGCAGTCACAACAACCTGGAGCTGAACACACTCAAAACAGTGGAGATGATAGTGGACTTCAGGAGAAACCCCCCTGCACTCCCCCCACTCACAATCATGAACAGCACTGTAGCAACAGTGGAGTCATTCAGGTTCCTGGGCACCACCATCTCTCAGGACCTGAAGTGGGACAATCACATTGACTCATTGAAAAAGGCCCAGCAGAGGCTCTCCCTCTTTCGCCAGCTGAGGAAGTTCAACCTGCCACAGAAGCTGCTGATACAGTTCTACTCGGCCATCATTGAATCCGTCCTCTGCACTTCAATAACTGTCTGGTTCAGCTCAGCTACCAAAACTGACCTCAGAAGACTTCAGTGGATAGTCCGGACTGCTGAGCAAATCACTGGCACAACCCTCCCCACTCTCCAAGAACTGTACTCATCCAGAGTGAGTAAAAGGGCTGGCAAAATCATTCTGGACCCCTCACACCCAGCACACTTCATCTTTCAGCTGTTGCAATCTGGCTGGCGCTACAGAGCACTGAGCACCAAAACAGCCAGACATAGGAAAAGTTTCTTCCCTTAGGCCATCTACCTCATGAACAGTTAAATGTTCTCCCCACTGTGCAATAAAACATGAGCAATACCCAACTATCTATACTTATATTTATTATACGTATGTTATTGATTTAATATATCTTACATCTATCCACATTCCCTTGCATAATTTGTAATTGTATATAGCACATCTGCACATACAATATACTGTTTACTGTCTCTTTGTCTATTGTGTATACAATCATGAACAGCACTGTAGCAACAGTGGAGTCATTCAGGTTCCTGGGCACCACCATCTCTCAGGACCTGAAGTGGGACAATCACATTGACTCATTGAAAAAGGCCCAGCAGAGGCTCTCCCTCTATCTGCACATACAATATACTGTTTACTGTCTCTTTGTCTATTGTGTATAGTTTTTACATATTTATTTTTACTCACTTATTTTTATTTTGTTATCTGTCTTGTCACTTGTCAACCTGTCTGTGTACTGGAAGTTTCTGTCACCAAGACAAATTCCTTGTGTGTGTAAGCACACTTGGCAATAAAGCTCTTTCTGAGTCTGATTCTGATTTTGAAAAAGGCATAACTGCTCATTTAACCATTTATATCTCAACAGAGTTTGCACTAAAATAAATTGCAAATACAATTTCTAAAATGTGCATTAAATGCATAGATTTTTGCAGACTACATGCATAAACTGAGATGTTTACAGATTTTACTGAATAAATTCCTATATGTGTGCATTAAAAAAGTCATGTGACGGAATTATGATTAATGCGTGGCTACTATACATTTTTTGAATCCTGCTTTATTTGCAATTTTTTTTTTGTTGATATTCCACATAAATTAAATTAACAATTTATATGGAAACATAGCTATAGTTCCAAAATTAAAATAGCTTCATATCCAGTTTGGTGACAAAAACTTGAAAAAGGTATAAATGCTCTTTTAACCATTTAGATCTTGAAAGAGAAAGACACAAAAATTTTTTAGCTGTTTTAGCCTATTATGGTATACAAACAACTTAAAGGTGAAGTGTGCAATTAACTGGGTTTCCATTGACATATTTTTTGCAAATTATGGGATATCACATAAAAAAAAGCTAGATGGATACACTAAAATGCAAATAACATTTCTAAAATTAGCTTGAAGTACATGCATTTTTATTAGGTACAAAGACAGACATAAACTGCAAAGACAACACTGACAAATCCTGTATGCGCATCAAAAAAGTAATGATTGATGATTGATCGTTACCAACTGTTAATTCCAGAATCTTGGTGTATTTGCAAATTGTTTTTATGATATTTTCCATAAAATAAATTCACAGCTTGCATGGAAACATAGCTATAGTTTCATTATTAAAAAACATACTCAGATTCTAGCTTAATATCCGGACTGGTAATTATAGTGGTACACAAATTAGACACTTTCCCTTTAAATCTACCATGTTCCAGACTTAAAAGTGTAACTTTGGGAAATGGCTTTTATTGTTTACTTAGAAAGGTATGTAATGCAGTTTCAGAACCTTAAAGTCCAATAATCAAATGCATATGTGAGTCTTACTGGTTAAGTAGATGTGCTGTTAAACATACAAAGCATTTATTATAGAGATCTATAGGTTTAGGTAAATGGGATAAGCAGTCCATGCCTTTGGGGTTCACTGAGGATCATTGGAATAAACTGTTGCTTGGTTTATAAATGAAGATGGAAGCTTTTTTATATATATATAGCAGGTTTCCTTGTAAAAGTGTTCCTTTTCTTTCCCTCTCTTTCTGCAGATAATAAGTATTCCAGCTCTCTCCTCTCCGAGCGTGTGTCTTCTCCACAGCTGCTCTTTCTGTTTGGGCTGACTTCACATACTTAGCGGTGTCCTTATTTAGAGATAATAAAACAAATGACCATAGATGAATTATATTTGACAGTTTAGTTTCCAAGTGTAAGTATCAATTTCCTCTAGGGCCTGAGATATCAGAGAGACAACTGAAAGAACCCCAGTTGCACTTATTTGGCCTTCGAAAAGCCAATCATCTCCTTTTCCACTGATAAAACTCTGTATCCTTGCATTGCTCTATTCTCCTGATTATTTGCCACTGATTTGTTGCTTTGGGAGTAAATTGTCACATACACACCCTAGATTCACCCTGCTGAAAAGACCAGCATGTTAGTACTGGTCTAGGTGGACTAGCACAGCAATACAAAGTTCTGTCATGAAACTCTAGATGGCACAGGCTGATATATGACAAGCAATATTTTCTGACGTAGTTAAACCAAACCATCTTGATGGTTAAGCTAATTCACAGTAAACCAGTGACTTAGAACATGTGTGCTAGCCTTTTCAACTGGTAAATACTGTATGTTAATTTAGCCTTTAGTTTAGTTTTAAACTCATGTGTCATACTTAATGTTACTGAAAACATAGCATTAGCAATATTTGCAGGCTTGTGGCCTTGATTATAATGTGAGCAATAGTTTTTTCTCAAAAAAATAAAAAATCCTCAAAACAAGACCATTACACTGCAACTGCAACAGTGCATATTAAGGCTTGTTTTCAATAGAATGTATCTTATTTAATAATAATATGAGTGTATTTTGTCCTTTTGCACTTGCTGAGTTTTTTCCACTCGTATTAATGATACATTCTCTGAAAACAATTCCTAATACTGTATCTTACACAGTGTGTGTTATGACAAGTAAATTTATCTTGTTTCAAGGATGTTTAGACATTTTAAGTGGTAAGAAAAGACTAATTAAAAACTCATTAAGATGTCATTTTTATACTTTTTGAGAAATCAACCTGGCTATCTTATACTGTCTCAGCATTTTAAGCTGGGAAAAGTATTTTAATGGTGAAAATAGTTAAATAACTAGAAAAGCCATTCAAAACATTTTTGAATGAAATTGCTTGATCATGTTACTTGTAACATGTTACACCCGTCAATGATATTACATTATTTAAGTATTTCAAATGTTTAAACTGCGTATTTGGGTGTTGTGGTTTCTCTGCCCAGTTGGGGTCAAAGATGAAAAAGCACTTTTCACAGAATTCATTGATGAGGCCAAAGATTAGATATGGCTAGAGAATTATCCGCTCATTACTTAGCATGATAAACTGTGCAGGACCAGCATCAATAAGGGACTATGTTGAAGCAATCCAATTAAGACATGAAAACCTGGAGCCTCATTAGAGTGAAGATCCATGATGATGCTAATGGTTTCTAAGCGAAATCCTGTCTTGAATACTGATGACTACCGCACGTCACCTTGCACAGGTGAGCTCTCGGGGAGGTCATTTTATTGTCATCCAGCCATAGTTTAGCATTCAAAGGGACATCGCTGCTAAAAATGAAACCTGTATAATCATCTTCAATTAAAAATTCTTGGTCAATTGTGCCAACCCACTAGAGAAATCAGAGCTGTTGGTAGAAAGATGATTAACTGATAATAAGATTCTGGTTATGAGCATCAGGAGCCGTAGTCCATCCCAAGCCTTTTCCCTGAGCTGCTCACTTGAACATATTGCCTTAAAACCCTCAACAAGTTTAGACACATTCTTTGCTGCCACATAGATAGATAGATAGATAGATAGATAGATGATAGATAGATAGATAGATAGATAGATATATAGATAGATAGATAGATAGATAGATAGACAGACTTTTTTTGGTTTTCCAGCAACTTTTGCATACAGTATTTGAACCCTTTCCAGCAGTGACTCGTAAACTACTATACAAAAGGTTCAAACATTCACTGATGCTCCAGAAGGAAACGCGATTCATTAAGAGCTTTTGAACAGGATGAAGATTTTTCTTACTTTAAATATCATATTTTTTTTCATTTAGTACTGGCCTTTAGAAGCTACAAAAGATACTATGTTTTCCAGAAGACAAAATAAGTAAAATTTTACCCTGATATTTAAATTTAAAAAGTTTTTAGAGTCCCATCAGTGTAAAAAGACCAATCTCAAAATCATACGGTCACTGCTGGAAAGTAGTAATATTCTTTTTTTAAATGCAAAGGATGCTGGAAAACCAAAGGATTTGCAGGACCTGGAGGATTTTTCTGAAGAACAGTGGACAGTTTAACTGTTTAGGACAAACAAGGGACTAATGAACAACCATCACAAAACAAAACAGTCATGGATCATATAGGTAACGTATTAAAGGGTTAGTTCACCCAAAAATGAAAATTCTGTCATTAATTACTCACCCTCATGTCGTTTCAAACACGTAAGACCTTCGTTCATCTTCGGAACACAAATTAAGATATTTTTGATGGAATCTGAGAGCTGTCTGACCCTGCATAGACAGCAATACAACTGAAATGTTCCCAAGTCCAGAAACGTAGCAAGGAGATCTGTAAAATAATCCATGTGACATCAGTGGTTCAACCGTAATTTTACAAAGCTACAAAAATACATTTTGTGTGCAAAAGGGAAAAAAAACGACTTTATTCAACTGTCTATGCAGGGTCAGACAGCTCTCAGATTCCATCAAAAATATCTTAATTTGTGTTCCGAAGATGAACGAAGATCTTACGGGTTTGACAAAATTTTCATTTTTGGGTGAACTATCCCTTTAAGAATCAAGCATATGTAAACTTTTGAATGGGGTAATTTTTATGAATTCAGCTATTATTTTGTTTTGTGGACTGTATTCACGAAAGTACTAAATAAAAAATAATGTGCATTTTGTATGATCCCTCTTATTTTGGAGCTGACTAATAAGAGCTGATATATATTTGACTTGGACCAGTAAGTAACACCAATACCACCATCAAGGTGAATTTTGCATGGACATTCACATGTTTTTTTGGTGAGCGTGATTTGACCAAGTACAACATGTTCCTGGATCAACATCCTTGTTGATCCTGGAACATCATTCCAATCAACCAATCAGAATTGAGAGATAACTTTTCAGGAAATGTCAGTTTTAGGCTTACAATCAGGATTATGTGCTTCGACACCCTTGTTAATCAGCTATCATTTCCCTCTGATTTTAGGAATAAATTATGGGTAAGGTTAGGTTTAGGGGTGGGGATTGGGTTAAGTCTGTATTTTTGGACAGTAATGTTGATCCAGGATCAACAAAAGATGTTGATTCAGGAACACGTCTTACTTGGCAAAATCACGGCGACCTGTTTTTTTCTTCCTGATATTTTGAATTTCTATGTACCTTTTTGGTAGAGCAAATTATCTTCACCAGATTTGACATTTAATCTAATTACGTGGATAACATGTTGACTTGTTGCTATGGTAACCAATATTATTATATAAATATGTTACAGATACTTTTTTATGTGTACCTCACCACCAAAATATAAAACAAACCAAACGGTGTGCTTTGTTTTACACCCGATTCACTAAATAAATTAGGCAAAAAAGTACTGTAACAACCCGAATATACTCACAAAATATGTTCTGAACGCATTTTGATGCTGCGGTTTTCACAGAAATTCTGCAGACAATTCGCCTCTGAGGTTTCAGGGGAATGTAGTGAAACAAAACTTGTCAATAAATGCCACTCCCATCACATTCTTGCTGAGTGCACAGTAAGAGGTGGGCAGAGGAATGAACTCATGCAACAAAGATGAAAGCTGACAGATTGTAGCCTCTGTGGCATGTGAGTCAGTTTGCTGCTCCCCCCGGCATTTACACAACAGCTGTTGCAGTCCTTATGTGACTCTACTGTGTTGGCGACTCAAAAACACCTATTATCCTCACAAAGAGTTCAGGTGGCCTAAACTTACTCTAAATATGCTTATCTATAGGCTGTTCAAAGACTTGGCAGATTATCAGTGACAGTTCATGGTTTACATTTTATTCACTTCCTCCCACAAGTTTGTGTTTTCAGAAAACGTCAACTACACTATAAGAATATAGTGCACTAGAGGAATGTATTAGTTTTATTATACTTTGGTGATGTTTCTTTGTCTATTTTAGAGCTTGACAGTTCAAACCACCACCAAATTTTCATTTACATTTAATTATTTATCAGATGATTATATCCAAAGTGATTTTAAAATGATTTTACTTCACAATCTAGAGCTGAAGTGAAATACAGAAAAAAAGAGATAAAAATCAAATACCATGACAAAATGTTTGATTGGTAAACTATTCCTTTTATATTGCATTTAATTACTTACAGGCAACTGGTGGTACTGCAACTACAAGGACCCTTATTTAGTCCACAATAGTCCAGACATATTTTAAATGGTGGTTACATTTTAAAACGCTCTCCATCCAATACAGTTTTTAATCGTTTTCCCAAACTTGCTCATCCACACTGACACATCTAAAATCACTTAAATCACCTTCCTGTATGCGTAAAAATGTCATAACGCTCACTGAGATGATACTGAGAGACCAGACATAATAAAGTTCTCACTATTTTTCTGGCACGATCATTTTATTAGCAAAATATCCAACCACTCCCTTGTGCATTCAAGAGATATTCTTATAAAAGTTAAGTCAACCACGCCTACCTAAAACGGCTCGTTCTAACACGCCCCCACATGTCTACGTCACAATGTGGGAAGATTTGCATAACACCGCCCAAATGTTCACACAAAGAAAGAAGGTGTAACTTTGATTCTCGCTGTAGTATTGTTGTTGCCGTGTGTTTCGTTGTGAAAGCGAAACTACTTTGTTTGACCTACCAAAAGAGGACGATTTACAACACTGTTCCAGAACAGTTCAACCCAAATATTCAGATGTG
>NW_015646846.1:2062855-2065893 GCF_001515625.1 Sinocyclocheilus rhinocerous | reverse complement strand
ATTCGGCCAATCACAACGCACTGGATAGCTGGCCAATCACAGCACACCTCGCTTTTCAGACCAATGAGTTTTGTAAAAATCGATGCGTTTCAGAAAGGCGGGGCATAGAGGAGAAACAATAATGTACAGTATGTGGAAAATAATGTTTTTTTAACCTTAAAATCACTTTATGCAATTTCTCAATGTCTAAACTCAGACATTTCTTACTGTCTTTCGCTGCAAAGGAATTTATTAAGATGGATGAAAAATCCAATTACAGTTACAGCATCAACTCATCAAACTGATTACTTGTCAATTTAATTATGCGTTGTTTGCTATGCAGATCAGCTCCAAGTTGAGATCTTTGCATGAGGTCTCTAAGTCTAAGGATTGAACCCAAACATCTGGGACCAAGAGTCAATTAAGCCTAGGTTTCTAAATCAAAAAACACCACAGGATAATTAATCCATGTTATTAGCTGTAAAGCTAATCAGGCTGTTTTCGTTCTCAAACATTTCAAAACCGAAACCAAATGCTCTTACAAACTAACAAAGCTGCACATCTTATTACCAGAGCCTGTAATAGGGCCTCAACAGTTCTGTTCGCTCACCACAGGACCAACAAATCATTTTAACCGAAACAAGGCACAGAAGAGAAGAAAGAAGAGTATGTGTGCACTGCTGTACGCATGTTGATACGTAACATGGCTGCTCTGTTCTACCATGTGCTTGGCTGTGCCCCAGGCCTGCACAGGCCTCTAGGTGTTTCTACGCAGTAAAGCAGGACCTCAGTCTGAATGTGGATGCAGAGCCTTGGCACCCTCACCCAACAGCATCTGCCAGCCATTATGTGCCTGTATTCCTGGGGTGAGATAGAGCACAGAATGACACCAGGCGTTTCTGTTTTTATTTTCAGGTCAGTAAGAGGTTAAGCATTGACTCTTACTAGGACTGTAATTATTAGATGCTGATTAAATAATCAAAATCATTGCATACTCTCTTAAAAATAACGTTTTTTTATTGGCATCTAGGTTCCATGAAGAACCTTTAACATTCATGGAACCTTTCCATTGGACAAAAGTTTCTTGAGAACTGTCGACTGAAAGGTTCTTTGGGGAATCCAGAATGGTTCTTTTATGGCATCACTGTGAAAACCCCATTTTGGAACCTTTAATTTTAAGAGTGGACATCAATATTTTAGGCCAGAGATGTTGGGATAGTTCGCAGAGCCTGTCACTGATTTACAGTCCACATTAGTCCATTTTGCTTTTGAGTTTATCAGTTTGTCTGAGGTAGACTTATAGTAGCGGTCACTGACGACTGTTAATTGTTTATATTTTACATTACTATACTTTTGGCGTTCAAGGTTTTATTTTTTTCCCGTTATGTCTTTTCCTTGGGAATCGAACCCATGGCCATGTGGTTACTAGCATCATGAACTATACCGTTATGTTTGTGTTAATTATTTTATGTCTCATTATATTTTAAATAATTATTCGTATCAGATTAACATGTTAAATTGACAGCCCTAATTCTTAAGCAGCTAGTTAGAGCTAATTTTCTAATTCCACTTCTCCGCTTCTGTGTTGTCTCTCAATCAGCCATCGTTTCGTACTCTCATTCTATACTTCTCAATCACACATGCATATTTCAGCACTTGAGTGCGCCTCTATCAGCACTTTTGCCCTGTGCTTCTGCATGCATTTCAGCATCTAACGTCTTCCCAGTTATTTTGAATGTGTTGCACCAAAAGAGCATTTTCAGTCTGTAATGACATGGAGTATTTTTCAACTCTGACACAAAATGAACACGAATTAAAAGTAAATTTAGAAGAAGTAGAAACTGCAAATAATTCCCCACTCTTCTGATTGCCGAGCATCATCTGAACTGTTCATTTGAATTCTACAACATTACCTGCCTTGTACTTAACATGTCTCCAAGGTTAACATTTTTAATTCAAGACTGAGGGATTCCGCAGAGCTGCTCCTTTGAAGTTTCCTGTTTCTTGTGGTTGCAAGGCCGCTGAAAGCCTGTCTATGATATTGACATTAAAACTCAACACACAGAATGATGCCTGTTGAAATTTCAGATGCCTTCCTTTGGGTAAGAGTATGGGCTGGCCAATCCAGTGTGAGATGATAATGAAACTAACCCTCCCTCACCATCTCAGATTTTCTCTTTCTCATCTTTACTCTCGCCTTTTATTTTATTCAGGGTGGAACTCCATGGTGAGTGTATTAAAGATGTAAAGGCTAAGGGGAAACATACATTTCTGTGTAATGCAAGGACCTGGGCGTGATAGGCCAATGTTTGGCTATTAAATATGAGAAGAGAGTTCCTATACTGTAGGGCAGTGGTTTTCAACAGGTTCTGCTTCAGCACCCAGATTTTACATTGGACAGCAAGTGATAATCCAATCTAGTACCAAAATTGTTCAAAGAAAATTAAATAATTGAATGAATAACTTCATTAATTTTAAATATTTTAATAAATGTAAATATTTAAAATGAAAAGTTGAAATATTAAATACTCTATTATATAATTATAACAACAGATCAGTAATTATATTATGATTGTATGTATATTGTAATTGTATATAATAAATTATAAGCAATATTGATGAAATATTAAATATATAAATATTAATACACAATATATACAGTGGGTATAGAAAAAATGACCCCCACCCCTTTAAAAAATCACATTTTATTGCTTTGCAGCCTGAAATGAAGACGGACACAGTTCTTATTGTAACCAGCTGTATTTACCTCCATGCTTTACTGGAGGAATGCTGTTATTTGGATGGTGAGCTGTATTGGATGTCCGCTAGACATATCGTTTGGTGTTAAGGCCAAATAATTACATTTTAGTCTCATCTCCTCCATGCTTTACTGGAGGAATGCTGTTATTTGGATGGTGAGCTGTATTGGATGTCCACTAGACATATCGTTTGGTGTTAAGGCCAAATAATTACATTTTAGTCTCATCTGCCCCAAAATCTTGTGCGTTTTGGCAAAGCTCAGTCATGACTGCATGTGGCCTTTCTTGAGGAATAACTTT
>NW_015646846.1:2053135-2062484 GCF_001515625.1 Sinocyclocheilus rhinocerous | reverse complement strand
CAGAATAAAAAATAAATAAATATAAAAAAAAAAAAAAACAGAATCACTGAGTTGGAAAAAGGATCACCTGCTTGTGTCAGTATTTTGTTGAATCACCTTTTGCTTTAATTTCAGCCTTTAGTCTGTTGGGATTTGTCTCTAACTTTGCAAATCTAGACTTTGCGATACTTGCCGCACTCTTCTTTGCAGAACTGCTAAAGTTCAGTTAAATTTGATTCAAGGACATTCACCTTTTTCTCCTTCAACCACTGTGTGCTCAGTTTTGCTGTGTGCTTTTCATAAATTCCTGCAGCTGCTTTAGAGTTGCTTCAGGCCTCTTGGTCGCCTCTCTGACCAGTTTCCTCCTGGCTCTTTCATCCAGTTTGGAGTGACATCCTAATGTCTGTGTTGTACCAAATACCTTCCACTTCTTAATAATAGACTTCACTGTGCTTCTAGGCATTGATAAAAACCAATTTTTTTGTATCCATCTCCTGACTTGTGCCTGTCCACAACTTGATCCCGGAGATCTTTTGACAGTGCCTTGCCACCCATAGTTGATTGTTTGCTTCAGTTGCACTACCAAGGACTGAAATGCTCCAGGAAAGCTCTTTTCATGCTGAGCTAATCAAAACGACCACAGCTGATCACAGTTGAAAGTCAAATGGCTTTGTGGGGGGTGATCCTTTTTCCAACTGAGTGATTGTTTTATTGTTTTTTTATTTTAATTTTTTTCTGACATGTTGGCATTACATCTTTCACTTGGATGTTATAAGTTGCACTGAGTAAATACAGCTGGATAAAACAAAAATGGTGTCTGTCTTAATTTCAGGCTGCAAAGCAACAAAATTTTAATTAAAGGGGGTGATTCATTTCTATAACCACTGTAAATACTATATGTATATAAATATATATTTAGTTTTCTTAGTTTTATTCTTCCTTTTCATTGAAGTCTTCTGCAGCATTTCAGGGTCTCTCAGGCAAACCCTCTTGCGCCACCTTCAGCTCAATTTTTACTGTTTTTCTACTGATGTTTTGAAGCCTGAGAATGGGCAAAAGGAGTGTTTCGGAAACTTGTAAAAGGCAGTCATTATATTTGCAATTCTATTTAGTGCCAAATCCCAAAAGCAAACTCCTTACAATTTACAGGCAATCCCAATCTTTCCCTAGTTCCACTTGGATCCCCCAGTGCTTCCCTTTTTATTAACATAATTTTAATTTCCTTCATTACTGTCAACACTTTTACATACAAAAGCACACATCCCACAACTGATCATCTGTCAGCTACAGCGCTTCACCTGCATCCCTTCTCTTTTTATCAGAGTCTCTTCCTCACATCCCAAAAGGTTAATAAACTGCCGAAATGTCAAGGGCATGTCCGGGAAGTGTTAGAGGCCCTGCGTGCTGGGGAAGCCAATGCATGTGCCACATCGGATGGGAAGAGTATTGGGATTTGATTTAAATAAATGCAAGTGACCTCAAATAGCCACACTTCAATAAAGGGTGTAGGAGGGTGGCCTACATTCTAAAAAATGCTGGGTTGTTTCAATATTTCATAGTCCATATTTGACCCAAAGTTGGGTTGAAACGACCCAGCATTTTTTCCCCATGTGTACCCCAGCTTCTGAAGCTCTGATGGTGGATGACAAACATTCATTTAGAAGTTTTGTCTCAGTTAGTTTATGGATTTGTAGTTTGAATCATCAAGGAGATAATTCTGTGTATTTTGCTGTCCCTTGTTCTTCATTCTTATCATAAACAATCAATAAGGTTGTTCTAATATATTATTATAATAATTTATTTGTATAAAAAAATTTTTTTTGAGCCAAGACCTGGTATAAATAAAAACCGGCAAACTAAACAACATTTTTAAATACACCTTCATTACTTGTGTTACGTGTTTCTGTGCTGGGATGTCAGTTGGGTTCTAGTGTGCTTCATAACTTCTTTTCTCTGTGTCTAACTGGCTCATCAGCTTTTTCTGCACCAACCAGAGACCTGAGATGCCGCAGAGTTTTACTGAGGGATTTAATGATATCATTCATCATTCACAGGTCTGGTCTGCACAGGTACTTGCTCTGGCATGAATTTAGGCTCCAGGCTGCTTTTCAGGCTGAATTCTCCCCATATTGTGCAAGGTACATATTTGTACATTATCTATCCATCTATCAACATCTGTCTGTCTGTCTGTATACACAAGATTTTGATTGCATCTCTCTGCACTGATACGAAAATCTGGTGCATTTCTGCATTCAGAGACTCAATTTGTCTGTGTGTGAGGGCACTCATTACAGTGTGTGACTCACTTCACTGTTCCTGCTCCTAATTCCCAGCGGTTGTCCAGCCGAGAATTGTTCTCTCGCAACATGCGCAATCTCACAATTCACTGCCTAAAACCAAACAAAACCTCTGAAGTGCAGAACGTGGGTCACACACACACACACACACACACACACTAGCAAACACACACCCAGACCTGTAATATGTCTTCCACTGGCAATCCTTAATTACAAAGAGCAATTAAAAATACATTTCACGACTGGCAGACAGCACCTAATTCATCACTGGCATGAAATCCACTATCAGGAGATTCGTTGATTAGTTAGCCTGCCTTTTCTTCTTACCATGCTAATAAAGTACCATGAACAACTCACATTCTGTGTCAGGAGAAGAAATTGTGTTTGTGCTTCATGTGAGACCTCACTTGGTCTCCTAAGAATCCATATAAGAAGTCAGACAGTAATAACCTCTCCTCAGCATGAATGTCGGGTATTAGATGATAAAATCGAAACATCCGCATGTTTATTAATGAATGTGAGCTAGTCCACTGGGTCAGAGATATGATTTATGTGCTGTAATATTCACTAACAATGAAATTTGTAATATCAAATCTGGTGTTGAAGCGAATGCAATCAGCCAACAATATGAACAAACATGAAGCCTATCTCAACTAAATTATTGCACCATAAATTCACTTTTCAGCAAACAGTTGAGCCACATTTGAGCATGATATTTAAGCACAAAATATCTGCATTGCACTTTAATTAGGTGCTGCCTGTCTGGTATAGCATTATGTCATGCATATTTAAATTAAGTTATTGTCATTCTTTACATTTCTATAACATGCTTCCTTTATATGCAAATACGGTTTATTACAGATTACGGCTTATTCATAAAAGTCATGAGTGGAGCACGCTTTCTGCATTTTAAAAAGCTGATTCAGGTGCATACGTGACATTACTTGATTTAAATACAGTAATTCCTATAGCAAATCTTGTGCTGAAACAACTAAGTGCATGCATGCAAATAAAAGACCATTATCACCAGGTGCAATGATTTTTAGTGAATTCTTCCCATATTGTCCTAAAGGTGTACCTATGTAAAATCCATATAACCCTCACACAAGGCTTTGATTGACTGAACGTTTGAGTCTATCAGTGTTAGTGGAATTGATGTCTTAACCAAGATAAATGCAGATGATAGCAGGTGATCAATAGTTTTTCCAGTCTCAATCCCAGCAGACTGTAGGACGAGAAATTAATCAGTGAGCCGATTACAGGCAGTTCTCTTAACTATCACACATTAATCATATTAATGTCTGAGCATTTGGTGACAAAGAAATACCATCAATTGAGACAAATCAATGTGCTGAATTAGAGCTCTGACCACTAGCAAAATTACTAGCTTGCTATACACCTCTATTAGACTCAGTGGTTTTGATTGTTTGTTGGTTTGACCTTTGATTAGCTTCAGTTCCTTTCATTTTCACGGACTGGCATACATATTGATCAGTTTATGAGTTTATTTTTTATCACTGGATGGATGTTCCTCCAACTATGGATGCTTTTGGCATTATAGACATTTAGAAAATAAAAAGTTTTCACATTCTCAGTTTATTTGTCTAAAAATCCTTAACACTAGGCATACACTGATTTGCTTTGAAACAATTTTCATTTAGAAACTGCTAGTCAATTTCACAAGTAATTACAAAGAAACATTAACACATTAAATTAAATGTGAAAATTTGAATTAGACTGTAATAGTATTTACTTGTAAAGCATACTAACTTTGAAAAATCCTTTTTACAATGCATCACAGGAGAATTCTGTCAGTTAACAGTAAAAAAGTAAAAATTTATATAATTTATTTTATTCTTAAAATAAATATTGAAATGTTTATGATTAGTTCGTTCTTTCGATTTTTTTTTTGTATTTTAGGATAAAAATTTGGGTTTGAAAAACTAAAAACATTAAAAAAAATGTTACTTGAAATAAACAAGGGTTAACTGAAATAAAATAAAATGAAATATATTTAAATAAAAAATTTAAGCATATTTTATTTCAGCTAGTTGCCCAGTCAATGTTTTGCATTTTCATCTAGTTTAACTTGATGTACTAAAATAACTAAAACTAATGCCTTTCCTCTTCTCTCTCTGCCTACGGACACGCCTTCCTCCTCTCACACACCTTCCTCCTCTCCTTCTTCGACCAAGATAACTAAACAAAATAACAAAATAACTAAAACTAAAATAAAATATCAAAATAACATAGAAATATAAAACATACAATTAAAAGGTAACTAATACAAATGACAAAAACACACAACAAAATACTAAAACTGGAAACTAAAAAACTAAAAATGAATGATATTAATAAAACTAATTTATTAATCATATTAATAAAAAGTATAATAACACTGGTCTGGGACAAGTAAAACAAAAATAGCTACCAAACATAAAAAGGCATTTGAAACATATAGCAAAAATAAATAAATAATGCATGCATGATAAAATTCCAAAGCAGTTTGAGGTTTTCATATCGCACAAATAAAAAAGTTCAAAATGAGATAAACGTGCACAGTTAAAAAAAAAAAAAAAAAAGCACCCAACAACATCCAAGATATTCTAACTCAGGGCTTGTATGACACTAACTAAAGCACAGCTATTTCATTCTGAACGTCCAGGGTCACCATCCCGAGCTCATGTCCAGGCCTAGTCGTCTTCATTCATTACATGCTGCTCAATACACACACGGATCAATATCCAATTCAGCCCACATCGTCTCCTCCCGCTAACCACCAAAGACATACACATTCACTTAGTCTGAACACGGTCACCCCTCATGTGCATTAGTTGTGGGAGTTTCTGTGCTAATACTTTGAGTATTTTATGACGGAGTGCCATGTGCACGTTTCATATTGCAGTGGCACTTGAATAATGAGCTTATCATTGCTTCCTCGAATGACTGTACATAATAACAGGATTACAGGTCATAAAAGCTAGCAATTAAAGGAAAATCTCTCTCTCTCTCATCACTTATTACTCTTTCTTGCATACTTCCCTCCCTATCTTTTAATAAGGAAGACAGTTATCAACAACATCCTTTTTCTGTTCATTATTCTTTGTACAATAAATAATCAATAAATTGTCAGGTGCATGTAGCTAATTATTACACTGTTTAATAAGCTTTCGGGGGTTTTATTAATTGATGTATAATTAGTTGTGAATTATTGGTGTATAGGAACAGCCTCTCTTTAATTACGGCCAGATGGAGCTCACGGAGTATTGGATGCTCATGGAGGGAGAGTCTCAACCGAGGATTCATGAGGAATGATCTTTCACAGAGAATTCAAATAGAAATTACTTAGCATGTCGCCTACTATGAAGAAGTCAAGGTTGGGTAATTTCAAATGCCAACTGTGAAGTTGAGTCAGTGTGGTTGAGAATATGCGTGAAATTACTCATCCAGCTAAACTTTAAGCAACTTTTCAGTGCAACAGGGCAAGTCCAAAGAGAAAATGCAGCCTTTATTTGTATTTTAAATGTGCTTTTTATATGCTGAAATAATACTTGAACCACACCTGGGCATAACAATGGCCCATCAACCAATCAGAATCAGCTGATTTAATGTAAAGCAAGATTTCGAACCAATGAGATTTCACTGTGGACGGGGCTACGCTGTAAAAATAATGATGTGATGAGTCATGGCAACTAATGTTTTTACATTACTTTAACAAATCAAAATCAGTTGAGCATTTTCAACTTTTTCAACTTTTTTATGTTATATGAAATTCAGCTCAAATATTGAATTCAGTTAAATCTAAATTAAGTTGAAATGACCAAGATGATTGATTAAGAAAAAATTAAGGCAGCAACTGAGCTTAAGTTTTTAAGGTGAAATAGGTGGAAATATTTTATACATGATTTGGCAATACTGAAGGAAGGGCAAAAACTATATGGTAGAGATCGCTTTGTGTCGTTGTTACTGAAAGCATTATTAAATTATACATGTAACACTTCATAAACGATCAAAAGGAAAAATGGGCTGTGTAACTTTGTTAATGATTGTTTTGTTAATGATTGTCATAATTGTCCTAAGAAATGATCAATTATACTCCAAATGCTGTGTGCATGTTTTGATCAATTTTAATACATTATATTATTATTATCATTGTTGTTGTTGGTGTTTTCTTGCTAATGGTCTACTGTTTTTCAGTCTTCTGTATTGTAATAAAAGCAATGTTTAATTTTCTTCAGGCTATGTTTATTATTAATTTATCAATACAAATTTACAACTTCAACAAATCATAACTTCACTGTGGATGGTAAAATAGGCTTCACAACATTACATTTGACCTTGAATTTATGTCAAATAATAAAACTGTGAATACAGTGCATAATACCAAACTGCAAACTGAATTTCTTTCTCCTGTTGAACATGAAAGGAGACTTTTTTATGAATTTTGGTAATGGTAACCAAAGGTTGCTTATCCTCAATGACTACCATAATATGGAAAAAAAAATACTATGGAAGTCAATGGGGACCAAAAACTATTTGGTTACCAACATTCTTCAAAATATCTTATTTTGTGTTCAGCAGAAGAAAGAAATTAATACAGGTTTGGAATGACACAAGGGTGAGTAAATGATGACAGAATTTTCATTTTTTGGGTGAACTATCTCTTTAAGGTCTCTGATACATGTACTACTCCATATTTGTTTCAGCACAGTAACAAGCATTCAGCCTTTACTGACACTAACAATCTTGTACTGCAAACTGCAACTTAACCGCCTGTTAACAGCGTCCCAAACCACCGAGAGACAATGTCATCATTCTGTTTCTTATCGATGTGTGCTTTTAAGCAGTAATTCAAAACATGATTGGTTGGGCTTTGAGATCGCCCTTTCCGATTGTTTCCCATAGTTCTTGTTCTGTCAGACCCAACAGTGTAACGAATTGTGAAGTCCTGCATGTTTGTATTGTTTAATTGCCCCGGCTGATGCTTGTCTCGAAGACGAACAGTCAGCCATCCATTTCTCCTCAAAACGTCTTGAGTAGAGCACAGCCACGGGGCAGTTATTACACAAGCTCAGGGAGGAGGGCCCGGAGCCGAGCTAAGGCTATTAATCAAAGGCCTGAGAGACCAGCTTGCTTCGCTCGTTTCTCTCTCATTTTCTCCCTCTCTCACTCTCTCTTTATAAAGCAGATAAACCTGCTGTTCCCTGAGCTGCACTCATTCATCTTCATCCAACCATTTCTGTTATGAGCACATTAAAAGCTTCATTGTCCTGAGAAGAATGTGGGTAACCAAGCAGTTGCTGGTCCACAGTAACTTCCATGGTATTTTTTTCCTACTGTAAAAGTCAGTGTGGACCAGCTACTGTTTGGTTACTCACATTCTTCAAAATATCTTATTTTGTGTTCAGCAGAAGAAAGAAATTAATACAGGTTTGGAATGACACAAGGGTGAGTAAATGATGACAGAATTTTCATTTTTTGGGTGAACTATCCCTTTAAGGTCTCTGATACATGTACTACTCCATATTTGTTTCAGCACAGTAACAAGCATTCAGCCTTTACTGACACTAACAATCTTGTACTGCAAACTGCAACTTAACCGCCTGTTAACAGCGTCCCAAACCACCGAGAGACAATGTCATCATTCTGTTTCTTATCGATGTGTGCTTTTAAGCAGTAATTCAAAACATGATTGGTTGGGCTTTGAGATCGCCCTTTCCGATTGTTTCCCATAGTTCTTGTTCTGTCAGACCCAACAGTGTAACGAATTGTGAAGTCCTGCATGTTTGTATTGTTTAATTGCCCCGGCTGATGCTTGTCTCGAAGACGAACAGTCAGCCATCCATTTCTCCTCAAAACGTCTTGAGTAGAGCACAGCCACGGGGCAGTTATTACACAAGCTCAGGGAGGAGGGCCCGGAGCCGAGCTAAGGCTATTAATCAAAGGCCTGAGAGACCAGCTTGCTTCGCTCGTTTCTCTCTCATTTTCTCCCTCTCTCACTCTCTCTTTATAAAGCAGATAAACCTGCTGTTCCCTGAGCTGCACTCATTCATCTTCATCCAACCATTTCTGTTATGAGCACATTAAAAGCTTCATTGTCCTGAAATTAATTTTGATACAAAGGCTCACTCCACCAAGGAAAGGGTTGTTTAGCAGCAACATTACAGAATGAAGACACCCAGGGATTACAGTATTTTAATGGATCTGTGGTGTGCTGCACAAATTCATATTAAGATTATTCTTTTAGCGTGTCTTCAAAGAGCTATTGCTTTGTAATGCATTCAACGGAAATGCATTTGAAGTGTGTTTTGGTGAGCTTAGACCTTGTAAAGTTTTTCAGCGGCAAAACCAAAAGTTTTGTATAACTGTTTTTTTCCTTCTCTGACTCTTAAAATTAAACAAGACAAAGCAATGTGTGCATATGTAAATACCCTGTTTGTATGTGAATGAGATTGTTGAGGTTGGGAGATTCAATGGGTGAATGAATCAGGTTTTATGCCTGATTGAAGGTTTATGGTCAACACAAGCTCAATATATTTTAACATCTTATTTTGTGACATCAGTAATACCCTTATGTTTCTTTTTAAGCTTTTACTTATCTTGAAAACAGTGGTTGCTAAAAAGTGGCTAAATGCAACTAGAGGTTGTCAGGACATTAAATGTTGTCATGCCAAACAGGTAAACTCATCTACTTACTAGTTCACTTTTTACAGTTGTGTTTAAAATCATTGTGTTTAAAATCACATTCTTGCAAACTATTCTAACTCAAACTTTCAGGGGAAATGTTTTTTAAATAAAGACTGAAAGAGATATTGAAAGTCTATTGATAATGACTTTGAAGTCATGTGACCATGGTGTAGTTTGTATAAACTATAAACGAATCATAAACTTTTGTTGGTTAAAGGCCAGTGGAAAAACCGAGTGGTCTTTTTTGTCAAGGGAACCAGAGTGATGCTAAAAATCACTGCTGTTTTTAGTTTTTAACCACCACATCCTTCAATAACAGCAAAACGCGCTTTACATTTAAAAATAATAATAATAATAATAATAATAATAATCAGTTATCTTGTAAA
>NW_015646846.1:2049151-2051746 GCF_001515625.1 Sinocyclocheilus rhinocerous | reverse complement strand
AAAAAAAAATACTATGGAAGTCAATGGGGACCAAAAACTATTTGGTTACCAACATTCTTCAAAATATCTTATTTTGTGTTCAGCAGAAGAAAGAAATTAATACAGGTTTGGAATGACACAAGGGTGAGTAAATGATGACAGAATTTTCATTTTTTGGGTGAACTATCCCTTTAAGGTCTCTGATACATGTACTACTCCATATTTGTTTCAGCACAGTAACAAGCATTCAGCCTTTACTGACACTAACAATCTTGTACTGCAAACTGCAACTTAACCGCCTGTTAACAGCGTCCCAAACCACCGAGAGACAATGTCATCATTCTGTTTCTTATCGATGTGTGCTTTTAAGCAGTAATTCAAAACATGATTGGTTGGGCTTTGAGATCGCCCTTTCCGATTGTTTCCCATAGTTCTTGTTCTGTCAGACCCAACAGTGTAACGAATTGTGAAGTCCTGCATGTTTGTATTGTTTAATTGCCCCGGCTGATGCTTGTCTCGAAGACGAACAGTCAGCCATCCATTTCTCCTCAAAACGTCTTGAGTAGAGCACAGCCACGGGGCAGTTATTACACAAGCTCAGGGAGGAGGGCCCGGAGCCGAGCTAAGGCTATTAATCAAAGGCCTGAGAGACCAGCTAGCATGCTGCTTCGCTCGTTTCTCTCTCATTCTCCCTCTCTCACTCTCTCTTTCTAAAGCAGATAAACCTGCGGTTCCCTGAGCTGCACTCATTCATCTTCATCCAACCATTTCTGTTATGAGCGCATTAAAAGCTTCATTGTCCTGAAATTAATTTTGATACAAAGGCTCACTCCACCAAGGAAAGGGTTGTTTAGCAGCAACATTACAGAATGAAGACACCCAGGGATTACAGTATTTTAATGGATCTGTGGTGTGCTGCACAAATTCATATTAAGATTATTCTTTTAGCGTGTCTTCAAAGAGCTATTGCTTTGTAATGCATTCAACGGAAATGCATTTGAAGTGTGTTTTGGTGAGCTTAGACCTTGTAAAGTTTTTCAGCGGCAAAACCAAAAGTTTTGTATAACTGTTTTTTTCCTTCTCTGACTCTTAAAATTAAACAAGACAAAGCAATGTGTGCATATGTAAATACCCTGTTTGTATGTGAATGAGATTGTTGAGGTTGGGAGATTCAATGGGTGAATGAATCAGGTTTTATGCCTGATTGAAGGTTTATGGTCAACACAAGCTCAATATATTTTAACATCTTATTTTGTGACATCAGTAATACCCTTATGTTTCTTTTTAAGCTTTTACTTATCTTGAAAACAGTGGTTGCTAAAAAGTGGCTAAATGCAACTAGAGGTTGTCAGGACATTAAATGTTGTCATGCCAAACAGGTAAACTCATCTACTTACTAGTTCACTTTTTACAGTTGTGTTTAAAATCATTGTGTTTAAAATCACATTCTTGCAAACTATTCTAACTCAAACTTTCAGGGGAAATGTTTTTTAAATAAAGACTGAAAGAGATATTGAAAGTCTATTGATAATGACTTTGAAGTCATGTGACCATGGTGTAGTTTGTATAAACTATAAACGAATCATAAACTTTTGTTGGTTAAAGGCCAGTGGAAAAACCGAGTGGTCTTTTTTGTCAAGGGAACCAGAGTGATGCTAAAAATCACTGCTGTTTTTAGTTTTTAACCACCACATCCTTCAATAACAGCAAAACGCGCTTTACATTTAAAAATAATAATAATAATAATAATAATAATAATCAGTTATCTTGTAAAAATTTATTTCAGCCACTTTTTTCCATCTGGAGGGATAAGTAGAGCTGTAGTTGCTACACAAAGTCAGGAACAACACAAGAAAGATCTTTTATTTATTTATCTCACATTTTCCTTTATTTCTTTTAGTATTTAAAGGTCCAATACAGAACTTTTACCTCTCTACTGCCATCTGTGGTAGGGGTTGCACCGATTAATCGACTAGTCGACTAGTCGACTTCAATGCTCTGCCATGACGCTTTAAGCTTGACGTCGACTAGTCGCTGGTCCTATAGAGGGCGCAACAGGATAAGAAATCTTTGAAGGACTTCCACATTTACGCTCCGTTCCAAACAGTTCAAATGACAAATAAATGCATACTCTGAAAGCGCTCCACAAGACATGTGTGATTATATTACTGGATGCTCGAAATTGAATGGGAGAATGCACGTTTTAAACCGCTTATTGCACAGGTAAATTAATCGGCGTTCTAATCTAATGCGCTGCTGCACACACATAGGCTACAGATAGTAGCTCGTACATGACGCGCACAGAATCATTCAGCGCGGAAATGTATTGTCAACACTGTTCTGTGATTTCTCAATAAAATAGCTTAGAAACTGAAAAGTTCAAGCATATATTTCTTAATAACGAAATTCCACAGTTTCACCACTAGTAGAGAGAGGCTGCCAGGTAGAATTAATTCACACACGCAATCGCTCTCACTAATGCATTCATATTAATGTAATCTTTACTTACTTTATCTGTATCTGATTTAGAATGAGCAGAAATCTGTGAGAAATATAACGACCCAAAAAATAACTGATAAAAATGAGCTGTTATAAGAGCAACAGCCATGTGGGCAG
>NW_015646846.1:2043351-2049113 GCF_001515625.1 Sinocyclocheilus rhinocerous | reverse complement strand
ATCTTTACTGTGCTGCTTTATCTGTATCTGATTTAGAATGAGCAGAAATCTGTGAGAAATATAACGACCCAAAAAAGAACTGATAAAAATGAGCTGTTATAAGAGCAACAGCCATGTGGGCAGTGCTGCGTCATATGCCATAGCTGTGCACAAGGTGTTTGTCACAGCTCCAGACTTATTTGTTCATTAATGACGTCATCAGCGACTAGTCGACTTCGACTCGACTTTCATCACATAAAAGTCGACTTCAAAAAATCAGAAGTCATTCAACTCCTAATCTGTGGTCATAGGTGTTGCTGACATACAAATGTTGTTTGAGTGTATAGTCAATTTAATTAGTCATGAATACTTTCAAAAAATATTTTGTTTTAATTATGTTTTATACATTTGTTATTATAGTACAATAAAGTATTTTATTCTGGAAAAGATCAAGGAGAACTTGGTTCCTCGTGATATGACTGCTTTGAAGAAAGCATTGCAAATTTTGAATGGACAAGATAAACTTTAAAGCTGCCTTATATATGGGATTACACATAGGATTTTGGATGCATTACATGCATGTGTTTTGTGTCAATGACACTAATGTGATGCATCACAATCACATCCTTTAACAAGACATTTTTCATTACAGCACCTGCTTAACAACTTCCATGTAATTATATAGCTGCTGGGATCTGTAGGGGGTATAATCAATTTAATTAGTCATAAATGAAAACCTTAGTTAAACTACAGAATGAGATGCCACATCAGTACTGTTCAATTTATAAGAAAGAACTGGCACATTTGCAATTGATGTACAAATTCCTTTTAATGTCCCAGGACCCATGCTCCCAACCCAAAGCCTAGAAAGAGACCCCTTTAGTCAAAAAAACACACTCTATGTATGTTTGCAATTGCCGCAGTCCCATTCCATTTAACATGTGTAACTGTGGCAGTAACAATTCCAGTACTCAAGTAGGCGATATAGTTGCCTTCAGATGTCTTTGTCATTTAAAGGAATATAATGACAATTCACTCACACTCAATCCATCGAAAATGTAGATCAGTTTGTATCTTCATTGGAACAGATTTGGAGAAATTTAGTATTGCATCACTTGTTTACTAATGGATCCTCTGCACTGAATGGGTGCCGTCAGAATAAGAGTCCACAATTTAACTAACTTTAACTGGCTTTCTTAGGAAGATTCACATCAAACTTTTGCTCTGCCATGACTCAAGTTGACAGAAGCTCAGCTGTTTTTTCAAATAGAACTCTTCCAGCCACTTTTTCCAGTGTGTAGAAATGTACCATTACAAAAGCCACATCTCTATTTATCTATATACCATTGAGCATTATAATTGAACTCAGTATGTCACGTGTTTGGCCACAGCTCTGAAAGGAGGTGAAATTTGTTGGATTTTTTGACAGGTTTTTGATTGATAGGATTTAAAACGGGTTAATAAAGTCTTGATTTGAATGACGGGCCTCAGGCTTTGATTGAACGGTTTCAGAATCCATTGCTCGTTTTCTGATTTAAATACAGAAACGGACTCCGGTAACCCCTCCTTCTGTATGTTACTCTCTAATTAGGAATGTCTGTGGGAGTGAGGAGGGGAAATCGGATATCTACTGCTTTGTACCTGTGGTATAATTAAGGATCACACTGGCAGCAGTAGAACTGTCTGGAGAGAGATAGCCTTTCTACATTTCTCTCTTGCAGTTTATCTTTTGGTCTCACAGTCTACCTCTCAAGGGCACTGGTGCAAGTAATGCTAGCTCTCTCTCTCCCTCTCTGGTAATGTAAAACTATTGAGGGTGAGAGGTCAGCTCTTTTCATTAGTACAGGAAGGAAATGTTGGTGCAGCTCGATCATCCTGTAGGAAAATTCCGTCATGCTTCGCCTCTTCTCATTCTGAAGTCCACTCCCGTGGTGCTCTCCACTGTGGTTAAAACCCACCGCTTGGCAGACACCTGCTAATTGATAGTTAATGAAACCCGTGTAAAGCGATCGTGTGAATTGACTCATGGATCGCATTGTAATTCATTGAAGAAAAGCAAGGCATGATATTATGTTGCCTTTTCATCTTTATAATGGGAAGCCAAGAATTATAAACCCCTTCCAGCGTGGCAAATCACAAGCTCTGTTAATAAGTTGGAACAACATGTTCTCTATCTCTAAATAATTACAGGGTAGAGTTAAATACAGTAAGTAAGCATGAATCAATTAAAGCATTACAGTGTCACTGAGACATTAAAAACAAAATACTTTTACTTGAACAAAGTGAATGATGCATGGTTGTTTTGTGAATCGCCTGAAAACATTTTCTGGGCAAGAAATTTTTTTTTATGACTATTAAAGATTGTTTGCATTTTGACTCTATTTTCAAGATGATTAAGTACATTTCCCTCCGATATTCTCATTACTGTAATACATCTGGACATTTTACTTTTGATTGTTTTATAGTTTCATATTTTTTTAGCCGTGACTGTCATTAAATTCTTATTACTGTTATAGAGTACCACATTTTTTTTTACAAATATTTTTGTTTAATTTAAAACTTCAAGGTGTACCAATAAATATTACCTTGATGTATAATTCAGTGTTATTAACACATGCTCATTGGATTATTAGACACACTACATATTACATTAACATCCAATTTACATCCAAACACAGCAAGAAAATAGTATTTAATATGTAAAATAGGACCTCATTCATACTGTCACACATTAGTGTGGGCTATGAGCCGCTAATGCTATTTAAAGATAAGTATAATTGCTAAACCACTGCCTGCCAAATCTGCATATGCTGCCTGCCAAAGCCGTATATGTCTTAAAAAGTTATGACAATTAATTTCCCATACTGCTCTATAAACTCTTTTGACCACTGTAGCTAAAATTATGCACTTAAAGCTGTTGTTTTTTTCAGTTCCACCTCTGCTTCTTCACCCACTTTCCTCTCTTTCTCCTTTCTTCCCCAAGTGTTAATTGGCCAAGGGAGTGTGACAGTGATAGATTTTGGCTAGAGCAATTACTCAGACAAATTGCCCTTTAGAGAAGATGTAGATCGCCTAACCCTCACATGGCTTCTTAGGTTTGAGAAGCTAACACTCTGGTCATTAGTAAAAGAGAAGGTAGAGGCAATTTCACGTGCCATTTAGACCTGTGATGATTATAGTGTGACAGGCAGGTTTGGTGTGCATGGAGTGGACATTGCTGACACATACTGATCCTTCCTGTATATTTTGAAGATCTATTGTGGAAAACATCTCCAGATCACATTTCAACCCAAAATTTAAAAAAGAGAAGAAAAAAAATAAGAAAAATGAAAATAATTCACATTTTTATTTTGAATAAAGAAGTCTCTTATTCTCATCAAGGCTGCATTTATTTGATCGAAAATCCAGAAAAAAACTGTAATATTGTGAAATATAATTACAATTTAAAATAACCATTTTCTATTTTAATATACTTTAAAATATAATTTATTTCTGTGAAAAAGCAGAATTTTCATCAGCCATTACTCCAGTCTTAAGCGTAACATGATCCTTCAGAAATCATTCTAATATGCTGATTTATTATCAATGTTTTAAACAGTTGTTCTCACCCCTGTCTGTAAGCAGTGACATTGCATTTTATTCGTCACAATCAGATTTTACAGTCCAGTTGTACTATCTATCTATCTATCTATCTATCTATCTATCTGTCTGTCTGTCTGTTTTGTAACGTATTTTACATATATGCATAAAGGAACAAAACTCAGTACAACTTGTACTGCTTAATACATTTTTGGAAACTGTGATACATTTTTCAGGATTCTTTGATAAATAAGAAGTTAAAAAGAACAGTATTTATTTAAAATAGAGTTTTGTTCCTTTATGCATATATGTAAAAATACTTTACAAAACAGGCAGACAGACAGACAGACAGACAGATAGATAGATTGATTGATTGGAAATATGAGCCAAACATGTTTCTGACCTAATCACAGGATAACAGAGATACATTCATAAATGGCTTTGCAGCATTCTGTTGAAACAGGACTGTAAAATCTGATTGTGATGAATAAAATGCAATGTCACTGCTTACAGACGCTAAAACACTCAAGGGATGCTTTCACATTCACTCTGACGGTCAAAAACTTGAATTGAGGCGATTATAAATGAGGCTATGCACCTCTCAACATTATGCACACCTCTGGTCTCCAGTATGCTTCTCAGTCTATTGCTCATTTGCTCTTGGCACACTGTACGACTGGAACCTGTGCAGTGTAATACGACTGGAGCCAGAACAGTCAAATTGCACTGAAAGACAATAGGGAACTGCGTCAGAGTGAAGAGGAGCAAATATCTCCTTGAATATGTCCTCATCGTGCAAAGAGGATGAAAAGGCCTGTTTTTATTGTGTCCGTTAATCCCCTCTCTTAAATGTATTATCTCCAGGATTTAATACACTGATGACTTATTGACTCTTTCTGGCATCCTAAAAGCACCAGGCCCCATCTGCCAAGAACTGTTTGGCATTGAATCAGCTTTAATCCCCTTTTGCTTGCAGAAATCTTAAACCCCTCCTCCATCCTTTTCTTTCCCTTTTTTCTATCAATGTTTTTTTTTTTTTTTTAAAGCCTTTTTGTATATTGTTAAACCAAAGCACACAGTTTTTGCACAGAAGTCAAATAATAACTTTGGAAAAGACTGTTAATATTCTTGGAAGTTTTAAAAATGGATTTAGAGAGAAGATAAAACTCTCCCAAACAACCAATGCAGCCTTTCTATCTCATATGCAGAAACACTCAGGCTGTTTCTATTACAATCACAAGGTATAATCCATCTGTTGTTGTCCTCTCCCTGGCTCCCCATGCGATCATCTCAGCTTGAGTTTTTACTTTTCTCTTTAAAGCCTCAACAAAGTAACGAACACCCCGAATTATCCCTCGTAGCACATCACATCTGCAGATTAGTAACCACACACTCAGCAATCAGCCGCATGCTGTGTTTACCCACAGTTCTGTGCAGATGCTTAGAGAAGCGCCAAGGTTGTCATTACCAAAAAAGTAGCAAGGCACGCAGGTGTTACTGACCTCTCATCCTAAGGATCGAAGATCTGTCACAGATCTCAGCCACAAGGATCAAACTACAAATCCTTGACTTCTAAGATGCATTTGGAGGCATTGCTGTCAAAGTTTGCACAGGATTAAATATTTCTCTGGTGTTCATATAGACACTGGAGAGAGAATAATTGACTACTTCACTATCTGTCAAATAGTATTTCATAGTCCTGAGAAACTAGCCAAAACTACCAATCTAATGCTACTTTTCTTTCTTGAGTCATCAGACAGATATAGTATGTCTCCTGCCTATGTAAAATAAATGAACAGAAATCATATCATCTCATTTGACTAATTACTGAGAAAGAATATTACTGCAATGTTGGTATAATATTATATTTTATACAAGGTTACATAGTTTTTACTGTTAAATAACATACATACCATGTATGCATATAGGCTACATAGGCCTACATGTTATTTATCACAAAAAAAGATGTAACCTTGTATACAGGTGCATCTCAATAAATTAGAATGTCGTGGAAAAGTTCATTTATTTCAGTAATTCAACTCAAATTGTGAAACTTGTGTATTAAATAAATTCAATGCACACAGACTGAAGTAGTTTAAGTCTTTGGTTCTTTTAATTGTGATGATTTTGGCTCACATTTAACAAAAACCCACCAACTCACTATCTCAACAAATTAGAATACTCCATAAGACCAATAAAAAAAA
>NW_015646846.1:2037449-2043314 GCF_001515625.1 Sinocyclocheilus rhinocerous | reverse complement strand
GAACGAACCAAAGACTTAAACTACTTCAGTCTGTGTGCATTGAATTTATTTAATACACGAGTTTCACAATTTGAGTTGAATTACTGAAATAAATGAACTTTTCCACGACATTCTAATTTATTGAGATGCACCTGTAAATATAATCCTCTAAATTGGTTGGTCTATAAATGGTGTTTAGCCACTCTTTCTGAAGATGCACGTATCGCCAGTAGATGCAGACAAAGGACCGTGTTTATGAGTGAGTCAAAATTGTTTGATTCATTCTGAACGAAACAAACGAGCAAGCGAGCAAGTCATTGAATCATTTTGAGTGAGTCAAAAGCATGAGTGATTCAGTAAGCAACGATACTTATGACTGAAGCTATGTCTCATTTAGAAGGCTGCGCCCTCCGGAGGTCGAATCCTCTGGAGGTCGCATCCTCTGTAGGATGCATATACGAAGTGTCCTCAACCTAGAATTAAACGAGACAGCCTTCATAGGACAGGCGGAAAAGGAAACAGGAAGTATCACGTTGCTATGCCAACACATTTAGAGCATCGTTGTGCTCTCACACTTCTGAAATGAAGGACAATTATTTCTAAATTTGGAAAGTAATTTGAAAAAAAAAATGCTTTTACTTGTTTTATTTTGTTCAATGTTTGAGGAGCTGCAGCGTACGTACAGCAGACATCTGTTAGAGAAAAAAAAGGAGGTGGATATTAAAAACAAAGTTTATCCGTTTTTACCGAGGCGATTTAAGTTAAGTTGTAAACACCACATCTGCGCTTGTGTGTACATCTGCCGGCGCCGGCATTTTTTCAAATTAACAACGGTTGTTTACGGCGACGCAAAGAATTGTGGGTTATCTGTAGCAGCGAAGGGTACACCTCATGCATCCTCCGAATTCCCGTGAAAGAAGGTCGCATTCGGAGTGTCCTACTTGCTTTTCTGAAATGAGACAGCCTCGATGACGTATGCAGCCTTCGAATGCGACCTCCGGAGGGCGCAGCCTTCTAAATGAGACACAGCTTGAGTCACTGAATCATTTACCTAATCGATTCGTTCAATAACAATGATTCATTCAAGAGCGAAATAAGTGGCTGTCTTATGAGTGCGTCAATGAATCATTCACTCAACTGATTCGTTCAAACACACTGATTCATTCAGGAAGTTGGGAACCAAACACCACTACCGTGTGTTGATAGGAGACAGTGATGCTTTTTTATTTGTCTTCGCGGAGCAAAGAAATTGTAGGTAAAATGTAAGTTTTTTATATTAACCTTGTGTTTGTTGTACTCTTGTATAAAAACAATATCTACTGTTGGTATATAATGTCAACAAGACTGCAATCAGCTGTTGCACTCGCCCGCTGTTACTCAGACCAGCTTAGGCTGGCCACACACTAGACGATTTTCTATCTATCTATCTAAGGTGTGTAATAATCGCGACAGAATTATTTTTTTTAAATTGGAAATGTATAAATATGTAGGCTTTAAAAATGTCATATAATATAAAAAATTTGCTCCATATGGTAACGTCTAAATTGGTGTTGTTCAAATGTATTCGCCTATTAATTTGGCGAATGAATCTGATCTAGACTCATTAATTAAATGTGGTATCTGGGATCTGTTGCATTAACAGCTTAGACTAGTATTACAAGTTAACATGATGTGTTAAGTTGGACACACCAGCATGATCTGATATGGAGCTCTAGTGTTTAGACATTTGCTGTTGACCAGGAATTTCTAGACAAGCACCATAACCAACAAGTTACCAAAAAATATGTCCATGCTTCACTTTAACTGCACCTTATTACTGGAAAAGATTACAGAATTGTAGCACAGCATATAGTTGAGGCGATCAATTGTTTTCGATAAAGGTCTTTCGGCTCTTCTACATTAGATGAAATAGTCCTCTTTCAAAACCACTCACTCTGGCTGTAATTCAGTAATAGGTCTGCAGTTATTGTAGTTACTTTGCTGCAGTTTGCCTGTTATCTCTTATGGCTCTCCTATTAATATAACTCTCCTATTGTCTGTAATTCTTGAGTCCAAAAAAAAAAAACCCATTCTGGAAAATTGTGTGGATGATCCCATACCATTCCTTTGATTTTTCAGAGAGAAATATGACCAGAAATAATGATGCAGGCTTTGTAGTCACAAAACAATTTGGCCTCCATATCTAAAAGTTATAATTTATCCCTCCCCCAAAAAACTATGGAGAACAATATCTCTTGCTATGTCTAAAAAGTCCATATCTGACTAAACTTCTTTTTTGCTGTAATGCTATCGAAATGCAATCAGTCTCCATGTAACTCGACCTTGCTTCTACTTTATCTACATTATGCTCGTAGCAGACAGAGACTTTCTCTCGGTTTTCCTGGTGTGACAGGTGCAATATCCACTGCAGTAAAACCCTATTTTCCCAGCTTTATTCTCAAATGCATAGGAATGGGCTAGCCAGGCCCTGGAGGCAAACTGAAGTGCTCTGATTGCGATCTAATGAAGCCATCAATTAATGTGACAAAGTTTCTGGACACCCTTCTGCCAAAGGCAAGAGCAAGCCTTTATTCCACCTTTACTTGAGTTACGCTTAAATCACAGGAAGAAATTACAGCAATGATGGTGATAACCATAGTGACTCAGGTGTCTTGTGGCTTATTGTTAACTCTGAGGAGTAAATCAATGTTCTCGGTGGATGAATCAAATGCGGAGTGTGTATCATTAATCGATTAATCTTACCAGAGGTTAGGAAGTGCTTGAAGTGGGCCAGTATGGTCACCAGTACAGTTTCATTCAAATTAAGTGACTTTAAGAGGCAGGCAGTTGTGCAACAGAAGTGATAGTTTTGCAGATGTCTTGTTTACTTGCAACCATCTCTTACAAGTAAAATTCCACAATTCTTTTTTTTTTTTTTTTTTGGAGTTAATACGATTAAGTGCTGGAAATTGACTCTAAAGCTCTTTTTTTCCTCTGGGCTTTTATTTTCAGAGGACTTTATACAGCTACTCTTTTTAAAAAAAGTTGCTCAATGTAATGTTAAATGTAAGCAAAATATAAAATATTTTTTATATATAATAATTATAATGTGTGTGTGTGTGTGTTTGGTAAAAATTCAGTGAAATTTCTTTAACTGTATATTATTTACTGTATATGACCAATAGTAGAAATACTAAAACGGTAATATTGTAAAATATTATTACAATTTAAAATACATATTTTCCATTTTAATAATATATTTAAAAAATGTAAACCTGAATTTTTCAGCATCTTCAATCTTCAAGTCACATGATCCTTCAGAAAATTATACTAATATGCTGATTTGTTGTTCAAGAAAACATTTCTTATTATTATCATCAATGTTGAAAACAGTTTGCTTAATATTTTTGTAGAAACCATTTTTTTCTTCATGATTCTTTGGTGAGAAAGTAACCCGTGTTTGGATATATTAAATCCTGTGCTTTTCGAATGAGTTTCCCCCGTGACCTTTCTAGCTGCAGGTACAGATTGAGTCTCAGTCCCTTGTCTCCCCGCACATCCAGTACTGACCTCAGAACAGCTTTGAACATCTGTGCCAGACTGTACTCCAACGGAGAGCCTCAGAGGACCCTGACATTTAAATAAAAGATGCTGTAATCTGGGAGAAATGTCGTGCCTTACACGGATGGCCAGAATCTGATAACATGGAATAGCTTTTAAAGCAGAATGAGGAAAGGTGGCTTCACATAAAGACTAACCTCTCTCTTCCTGTTCAGGGTGCAAGTAGCCACTGCTCTAATCAAAGATGGCTGCATTGCTGTACCCTGCAATTTGCATGTTGTTTACCAGGTAAGCTTTCTTTCCCAGCCCTCTGAATGCATTCGTTTACAACAGGCCCATCAATGCAGGCTGTCTTTTTAATTGAAAAGACCTGTTATGAAAGCATATGCTGCTATGGCATAGATGTGTTGAACAGAAGCATAAATCATGTCAGGTAAAGCTCCCTCTTGGCTGGGAGCACCTCAGCCAGTTTGAAATTGATACCATTGTCCTATCAGCTGTTACTGGTATTGCCATATACATATATGCTTTGCTAACCAGACGATTTGAAAAATGTATATTTGTATGTTGGGCACATTGCAGTGGCACTGAGGAAGAATGACAAAATTATTCTAATTTACACAATTTTTATACATTTTAATCAGGAGAATTTTGCTATATCAACCTCACAATGTAAAAACAAAAAGCTGTTAGAAAATTAATGAGGAAATTTAATGAGGATTATGCTCACAACAAGAGAAATACTCTACGAATGGAACAAGACAGTGGCACCAAAAATGATAAAATAGAGCTGTAATTAACTACTTTCATGGTGTTTTTGTCTATTCTGGGGCTTGACAGCCCGTTTGGAGCCATTGTGTGTTATATTCCAGGTCTTCTGAAGACATACAATAACTTTGTATGAGGAAAAGACTTTAAGTTATTGTTCAAAGTAAATCTTCTCTGCTGCAAGTCTAACTCATTTACATTCAATTCAATTCAATTAAAATTGATTTGTATAGCGCTTTTCACAATACACATTGTTTCAAAGCAGCTTTAAAGAAAATGCATACAACTTTTATTTAAATATGGTGCATTAAGACAAGTCATGCCAAATTTGACATCAATAATGCCAAATGTCATTGTTTGTGCGTCTCATAACTGATCGTTAGACTTACAATTTTTAATTTTATAATTGCAGTATACTGTGGACTTTTATGATGCTTTTTTGTCATTTTTGGAGCTTGACAGCATCAACATCTTGTCTAACATCGTCTTTTGTGGCCTGCAGAGGAAAGAAAGTAATTTTCTCTTTGGAACAACATGAGGGTGAGTAAATGATATTCACAATGACAGATTTAGATATATTTTGTGAAAACAAGTCTTAATGCAGTTTTTCCTTTCATGCGCATTTAGACATTTTCAGGATATTTATTTAATTATTTCTACTAAAAATGTGGAGAGATGTTCAGAGCGGGTGTGGGGTGTTAGACTGGGAGTTTGCCAAAACATGCCAAAATATTCATAAGGAATATGATTTGTTTGCAGTGCAGATGACACTGAGAAAAAAGAGCAGCTGTTCTGTTGTTGATACATCAAAATTTTGATCATAGATCGGGCTGTTCACCCCCAGAGCTTCAGGATCAACATGCCCTGGTGTAAGTAAAGCCCCTGCTTACCATTCAACACCTGTCTCTTTATACCTGATGCAGGCCAAGTCAACAAATAATCAAAGTAAAGACTCTAGGACGTGAATGCCGCAGACCTCTGTTATTCCACAATTTCCATTCTATATCTGTTATGCACAATACCGTGTGTCTGTATTTTGCGGTGACTGGTCATTCAGTCCTGGAAGAGTAGTAGAAAATAAGATATGGAATTCAGTTGCAATGTACAATTCAACAGAAAAGGTGTAATGAGATATGCGCGGTATAATCAGGGATTAAAGTTTCGTCGCTATGACGGATTTCCGTCAGTTCATAAAGACAGTCACTTGCTTCATTCCTGAATGATTCAGCCGTTTGAATGAATGATTCAGTGATAAAATCAGTGGCTTGCAGCCACCTGCTGGCGGATTTAGTTAAATTTTTAGCGCTTTCAGACGAATCCAGTCGGAGTTATATTAAAAATGGTCTTTGATCCTTCAAGCTGTTTCATGCCACTCAGCAGGTGTTGCATGCATCTGTCCAAAAGCAGTTAAATAAAATGTGCCCATCCATTAAAAAAAAGTGTCTCACACGGCTCCGGGGGGTGAACAAAGGTCTTCTGTAACGAATCGATGTGTTTTTGTAAGAAAAAAATCCATATTCAAAACGTAATAATCACTTTAATGTAGCTTGCGCCAACAGTTGTACACGGAAGCAGTTC